>NC_091353.1:7202444-7224944 GCF_038502225.1 Cherax quadricarinatus
TACTACTACTACTACTACTACTACTATTGTTGTATGACCCCTATAGGTCTAATAATTTCTTACTGTTTCTACTACTACAATCATTATTACTAAAATAGTCGTAGATTTATCATAAATTATAAAATATACTACAACTACTGTTGCTGCTTCTATTACTACTGTTGCTACCACTACTGATGCTACTGCTACTATTGTTGCTACCACTACTGATGCTACTGCTACTACTGTTGCTACCACTACTGATGCTACTGCTACTATTGTTGACGTATAAACACAATCATTAATTCGGAGGCAGAAAATACAGAGATGTTTCTGAACAAGACATGTACAACACAGGTATCTTCATATGAGAAATATTTCTCCTGAGTGATAAAGCCAGGTGGGCGGGCGAAACATCTCTCAGAGATACCCAGATGGTAGAGACAATAGCAACATGCTGCCAGTCAAGTCCTTGAAAAGAGAAACATAGCTAGCTTTTGTTCCCAAAATGTAATTAACGTATAGAATAGCGTCGCAGGACACTGCCAGTGTTCTACAATGTAACTATCATATAGAATAAAGTGTAGCAACACATTCCAGGTGTTCCCACAATGTAACTATCATACAAAACAGTGTGGCGGTACACTGCGGGTGTTCCCACAATGTAACCATCATACAGAACAGTGTGGAGGTACACTGCGGGTGTTCCCACAATGTAACTATCATACAGAACAGTGTGGCGGTACTCTGCGGGTGCTCCCACAATGTAACTATCATACAAAACAGTGTGGAAATTGCACTGCGGGTATTTCCCACAATGTAACCATCGCCACAGAACAGTGTGGCGGTACAGGTGTTCCCAATGTAACTATCATACAGAACAGTGTGGCGGTACACTGCGGGTGTTCCCACAATGTAACTATCATACAGAACAGTGTGGCGGTACACTGCGGGTGCTACCACAATGTATCTATCATAAAGAACAGTGTGGCGGTACACTGCGGGTGGTCCCACAGTAGTAACTATCATACAAGAACAGTGTGGCAGTACACCAGGTGTTCCCACAATGTAACTATCATACAGAACAGTGTGGCGGTACACTGCGGGTGCTCCCACAATGTAACTATCATACAGAACAGTGTGGCGGTACACTGCGGGTGTTCCCACAATGTAACTATCATACAAAACAGTGTGGCGGTACACTGCGGGTGTTCCCACAATGTAACTATCATACAGAACAGTGTGGCGGTACACTGCGGGTGTTCCCACAATGTAACTTTCATACAAAACAGTGTGGAAATTGCACTGCGGGTGTTCCCCACAATGCTTAACCATCGCCAGAACAGTGTGGCGGTACACTGCGGGTGCTCTGATAGCTTAATCATACAGAACAGTGTGGCGGTACACTGCGGGTGCTCCCACAATGTAACCATCATACAGAACAGTGTGGCGGTACACTGCGGGTGCTCCCACAATGTAACTATCATACAGAACAGTGTGGCGGTACACTGCGGGTGCTCCCACAATGTAACTATCACCTGAAACAGTGTGGCAAATTACCTGCGGGTATCCCCACAATGTAATTATCACACAGAACAGTGGCGGTACACTGCCAGTGCTCCCACAATGTAGAAGTATCATACAAGAACAGTGTGGCAGTACTGCAGGTGCTCCACAAATGTAACAATCATACAGAACAGTGTGGCGGTACACTGCGGTGCTCCCACAGTAGCAACCATCATAAGAACGGTGTGGTACACTGTAGGTGCTCCCGTGTAACTATCATACAGAACAGTGTGGTGGTACACTGCAGGGTGCTCCTCAATGTAACCATCATACAGAACAGTGTGGCGGTACACTGCAGGTGCCTTGCAATGCCATCAGCCACAGAACAGTGTGGCGGTATACTGCGGGTGTTCCCACAATGTAACTATCATACAGAACAGTGTGGCGGTACACTGCGGGTGCTCCCACAATGTAACTATCATACAGAACAGTGTGGTGGTACACTGCGGGTGCTCCCACAATGTAACTATCATACAGAACAGTGTGGTGGTACACTGCGGGTGCTCCCACAATGTAACCATCATACAGAACAATTAATGGCGGTACACTGCGGGTGTTCAAACAATGTAACCATCATACAGAACAGTGTGGCGAGTACACTGTAGGTGCTCCTATGTAACCATCATACAAGTGTGGCGGTATACTGCGGGAGTGTTCCCACAATGTAACTATCGCCGCAGAACAGTGTGGCGGTACACTGCCCGGGTGCTCCCCACAATGTAACTTCTCATACAGAACAGTGTGGTGGTACACTGCGGGTGCTCCCACAATGTAACTATCATACAGAACAGTGTGGGGGTACACTGCGGGTGATCCCACAATGTAACCATCTTTTAAGCAATTAACGGCGGTACACTGCGGGTGTTCCCACAATGTAACCATCATACAGAACAGTGTGGCGGTACACTGCGGGTGCTCCACAGTATGACATCGCCGCAGAACAGTGTGGCGGTACACTGCGGGTGTTCCCACAATGTAACTATCATACAGAACAGTGTGGCGGTACACTGCGGGTGTTCCCACAATGTAACTATCATACAGAACAGTGTGGCGGTACACTGCGGGTGTTCCCACAATGTAACTATCATACCTGAAACAGTGTGGCGGTACACTGCGGGTGTTCCCCTGACCGTAACTATCATACAGAACAGTGTGGCGGTACACTGCAGGAATTGTTCCCACAATGCTAACTATCATACAGAACAGTGTGGCGGTACCAGGTGTTCCACAATGTAACTATCATACAAGAACAGTGTGGCGGTACTGTGGGTGCTCCTGATAGCTATCATACAGAACAGTGTGGTACACTGCGGGTGTTCCACAATGTAACTATCATACAAATTGGTGTGGCGTACACTGCGGGTGCTCCTGATAACTATCATACAGAACAGTGTGGCGGTACACTGCGGGTACAGTAACTATCATACAGAACAGTGTGGCGGTACACTGCGGGTGCTCACAATGTAACTGTCATACAGAACAGTGTGGCATTACACTGCAGGTGCTCCCACAATGTAACTATCGCCACAGAACAGTGTGGCGGTACACTGCGGGTGTTCCCACAATGTAACTATCATACAGAACAGTGTGGCGGTACACTGCGGGTGTTCCCACAATGTAACTATCATACAGAACAGTGTGGCGGTACACTGCGGGTGTTCCCACAATGTAACTATCATACAGAACAGTGTGGCGGTACACTGCGGGTGCTCCCACAATGTAACTATCATACAGAACAGTGTGGCGGTACACTGCGGGTGTTCCCACAATGTAACCATCATACAGAACAGTGTGGCGGTACACTGCGGGTGTTCCCACAATGTAACCATCATACAGAACAGTGTGGCGGTACACTGCGGGTGTTCCCCACAATGTAACTATCATACAGAACAGTGTGGCGGTACACTGCGGGTGTTCCCACAATGTAAGTATCATACAGAGAAAAGTAGCCACGTATTGTGGGTGAACCCACTAATACTCCACAAAAAGTACTTAAAAAAGTCCAACGACTTAGTAACATTGTACAAAGACAGAAAAATTTTTTGTACTTGTAGCTTTTCTCGCATATATATATATATATATATATATATATATATATATATATATATATATATATATATATATATATATATATATTTTTTTTTTTATTTTTTTTTATTATCACACTGGCCGATTCCCACCAAGGCAGGGTGGCCCGAAAAAGAAAAACTTTCACCATCATTCACTCCATCACTGTCTTGCCAGAAGGGTGCTTTACACTACAGTTTTTAAATGCAACATTAACACCCCTCCTTCAGAGTGCAGGCACTGTACTTCCCATCTCCAGGACTCAAGTCCGGCCTGCCGGTTTCCCTGAATCCCTTCATAAATGTTACTTTGCTCACACTCCAACAGCACGTCAAGTATTAGAAGCCATTTGTCTCCATTCACTCTTATCAAACACGCTCACGCATGCCTGCTGGAAGTCAAAGCCTCTATCACACAAAACCTCCTTTACCCCCTCCCTCCAACCCTTCCTAGGCCGACCCCTACCCCCGCCTTCCTTCCACTACAGAATGATACACTCTTGAAGTCATTCTGTTTCGCTCCATTCTCTCTACATGTCCGAACCACCTCAACAACCCTTCCTCAGCCCTCTGGACAACAGTTTTGGTAATCCCACACCTCCTCCTAACTTCCAAACTACGAATTCTCTGCATTATATTCACACAACACATTGCCCTCAGACATGACATCTCCACTGCCTCCAGCCTTCTCCTCGCTGCAACATTCATCACCCATGCTTCACACCCATATAAGAGCGTTGGTAAAACTATACTCTCATACATTCCCCTCTTTGCCTCCAAGGACAAAGTTCTTTGTCTCCACAGACTCCTAAGTGCACCACTCACTCTTTTTCCCTCATCAATTCTATGATTCACCTACTCTTTCATAGACCCATCCGCTGCCCCGTCCACTCCCCAAATATCTGAATACGTTCACCTCCTCAATACTCCCTCCAATCTGATATTCAATCTTTCATCACCTAATCTTTTTGTTATCCTCATAACCCTTACTCTTTCCTGTATTCACCTTTAATTTTCTTCTTTTGCACACCCTACCAAATTCATCCACCAATCTCTGCAACTTCTCTTCAGAATCTCCCAAGAACACAGTGTCATCAGCAAAGAGCAGCTGTGACAACTCCTACTTTGTGTGTGATTCTTTATCTTTTAACTCCACGCCTCTTGCCAAGACCCTCGCATTTACTTCTCTTACAACCCCATCTATAAATATATTAAACAACCACGGTGACATCACACATCCTTGTCTAAGGCCTACTTTTACTGGGAAAAAGAATAGAGAAATTCCAAGCGCTTTCGTGACTACTCACATTATCAAGGAACTATAAAAGTAATGCATCCAAGGAAGGTATATAAGGGGTCTGGCCAACACCTCACTATCAGATCCCACAACAGTTAAACACCTGACGTGCGCCGGCCCAACTGGACAGGTCCTTTGCACAACTCACCCACAAACTATTCTACCCAAGAAAATTTTTTAAAAATTATTATTTGTCCAGTGTATTATTAAATTCTTCCCAAATTCTATTAATTATAAATGGATCTAATTTATATAAACCAAAAGAAATATTCATATTATTGTCAAAACTGCTTTTTATGAAACAAGATTCAATTATATTCCTATCAACCATGGACTTGCTTGATACTACTTTCTCATCTTTTTGAAAATCAATTGGATGGTTAAAATCTCTTACATGAATAAATAGAGCATTGGAATCTTGTCCAGTTCTAATGCTATATTTATGTTGTTATAATCTTAGTTCGAGATTTTTACCAGTTTGACCGTAATAAACTTTATTGCAAATTTTACAAGGAATCTTATAGACACATGCATCAGCATTTTGGGGGGAATTCTTTATCAAAAGTTTTTTTTACTGTATCAAGATTTTTGAATACAACTTTAATATTAAAAGTCTTAAGAAGAGAAGGCACATCAACCAAGTTTTCATGGTAAGGGAGAACCAACATATTTTTAGTTGAATAAGGCTGGTTGTCCCTTTTTGGGTTGTAAAAAGTGTTTCTAGCATCTTTAAAAGATTTATCAATTACATTTCTTGGGTATTTTAAATCATTACCTATTTCATAAATTTTGGATATTTCCTCATCTATGAACTCTGGACTACAAATTCGTAAAGTTCTCAAAAACATTGATGAGAAAACAGACAGTTTGACTCTATCTTGATGTGAAGAATAATAGTGGACATAGAAACAGTTATTTGTAGGTTTTCTGTAAATTTTAAATTTGAATTCATTATTACCCTTAATAATTAAAACATCTAGAAAAGGCAATGAGTTATTTTCTTCAAACTCAACAGTAAAGTTTATAGAATGGGCTAAGCTATTTAATTTTCCAAGGAAATGGTGTATATCTACATTTTTGGGCATAAGACACAAAATATCATCAACATATCTGAACCATTTAGCTCTATTAGGGAGGATTGTGTTAAGCAACCTTGTTTCAAAAAATTCCATGTATAGGTTACTAAGAACAGGTGAAAGAGGATTTCCCATTGCCATACCAAACTTCTGCATCAACAATACAAAGTTTAATAAGTTTAATGATAGTAGGAACTGGCAATTGTAAATCATAGTTAACGAGTTCTTCAGATAAGAAACTTAATAAATCATCAACAGGAACTTTCGTAAACAAGGAAGTAACATCAAAACTAACCATGTTAAAATCATTTAAGTCAGTCAAGGAGCTTAATTTATCAACTAAGTCTATGTTGTTAGAAATTTTGTATATATATATATATATATATATATATATATATATATATATATATATATATATATATATATATATATATATATATATATATAATATATATATATATATATATATATATATAATATATATATGTATATATATGTATATATATGTATATATATATATATGTATATATGTATATATATATATATATATATATATATGTATATATATGTATATATATATGTATATATGTATATATGTATATATATGTATATATGTATATATGTATATATATGTATATAAATGTTGATGAAGATAGGGAAGCTGTGATTTCGTGTATAGGGCAAGGAGGAATAACATCTTGTAGGAGTGAGGAAGAGCCAGTTGTGAGTGTGGGGGAAGTTCGTGAGGCAGTAGGTAAAATGAAAGGGGGTAAGGCAGCCGGGATTGATGGGATAAAGATAGAAATGTTAAAAGCAGGTGGGGATATAGTTTTGGAGTGGTTGGTGCAATTATTTAATAAATGTATGGAAGAGGGTAAGGTACCTAGGGATTGGCAGAGAGCATGCATAGTTCCTTTGTATAAAGGCAAAGGGGATAAAAGAGAGTGCAAAAATTATAGGGGGATAAGTCTGTTGAGTATACCTGGTAAAGTGTATGGTAGAGTTATTATTGAAAGAATTAAAAGTAAGACTGAGAATAGGATAGCAGATGAACAAGGAGGCTTTAGGAAAGGTAGGGGGTGTGTGGACCAGGTGTTTACAGTGAAACATATAAGTGAACAGTATTTAGATAAAGCTAAAGAGGTCTTTGTGGCATTTATGGATTTGGAAAAGGCATATGACAGGGTGGATAGGGGGGCAATGTGGCAGATGTTGCAAGTGTATGGTGTAGGAGGTAGGTTACTGAAAGCAGTGAAGAGTTTTTACGAGGATAGTGAGGCTCAAGTTAGAGTATGTAGGAAAGAGGGAAATTATTTCCCAGTAAAAGTAGGCCTTAGACAGGGATGTGTGATGTCGCCGTGGTTGTTTAATATATTTATAGATGGGGTTGTAAGAGAAGTAAATGCGAGGGTCTTGACAAGAGGCGTGGAGTTAAAAGATAAAGAATCACACATAAAGTGGGAGTTGTCACAGTTGCTCTTTGCTGATGACACTGTGCTCTTGGGAGATTCTGAAGAGAAGTTGCAGAGATTGGTGGATGAATTTGGTAGGGTGTGCAAAAGAAGAAAATTAAAAGTGAATACAGGAAAGAGTAAGGTTATGAGGATAACAAAAAGATTAGGTGATGAAAGATTGGATATCAGATTGGAGGGAGAGAGTATGGAGGAGGTGAATGTATTCAGATATTTGTGAGTGGACGTGTCAGCGGATGGGTCTATGAAGGATGAGGTGAATCATAGAATTGATGAGGGGAAAAGGGTGAGTGGTGCACTTAGGAGTCTGTGGAGACAAAGAACTTTGTCCTTGGAGGCAAAGAGGGGAATGTATGAGAGTATAGTTTTACCAACGCTCTTATATGGGTGTGAAGCATGGGTGATGAATGTTGCAGCGAGGAGAAGGCTGGAGGCAGTGGAGATGTCATGTCTGAGGGCAATGTGTGGTGTGAATATAATGCAGAGAATTCGTAGTTTGGAAGTTAGGAGGAGGTGCGGGATTACCAAAACTGTTGTCCAGAGGGCTGAGGAAGGGTTGTTGAGGTGGTTCGGACATGTAGAGAGAATGGAGCGAAACAGAATGACTTCAAGAGTGTATCAGTCTGTAGTGGAAGGAAGGCGGGGTAGGGGTCGGCCTAGGAAAGGTTGGAGGGAGGGGGTAAAGGAGGTTTTGTGTGCGAGGGGCTTGGACTTCCAGCAGGCATGCGTGAGCGTGTTTGATAGGAGTGAATGGAGACAAATGGTTTTTAATACTTGACGTGCTGTTGGAGTGTGAGCAAAGTAACATTTATGAAGGGATTCAGGGAAACCGGCAGGCCGGACTTGAGTCCTGGAGATGGGAAGTACAGTGCCTGCACTCTGAAGGAGGGGTGTTAATGTTGCAGTTTAAAAACTGTAGTGTAAAGCACCCTTCTGGCAAGACAGTGATGGAGTGAATGATGGTGAAAGTTTTTCTTTTTCGGGCCACCCTGCCTTGGTGGGAATCGGCCAGTGTGATAATAAAAAAAAATAAATATATATATATATATATATATACAACCAGGAAGGAAATAACTGCGTGTCATCTCACACTTACCAGACGTCCTCACTCTTTAATGTACATAACACGAACTCTAACTGGCTGACTTAAAGAAAAATAATGATAATTTTTAAAGGGGTGGACCGGTAAGTCAGCGGAAGGCCTCGGTCAGTGACCAAAAGTTCCAGCTGTGGGTCATTATATCACTAAGACCAGCGACGGGGAACACTTGTGATGTTTCCTGACAAAACTTACCTAACCTAACCTGGTTGACTTAAAGTTAGCCTGATTATCCTAGTGACCCACTTTTAGATTCAACTGTTTTGTAGTTTTTTTTTTTTTTGGTATCCCGGAAGGGTTACCGTTAAGTGCATATCTGATATTTTTATCCCTTACTCCAAGGTTTTTGTGATTGTCTTTTTTGATTGGTTTTAAATTCTCAGCGTTGGTGTACTGTGGACGTGGAAAGGTTCTCACAACTAGTCCCTCCTGCAAGTGCCCCAGGATCAGTTTTATTTAGACTCATCCAAAGAGTTTATCCAATAACTCTTCAGATCAAAAAAATATTTTTTTTATAAAGTAGACCATAACATCCTACTCCTTAAACAAAAACATAACGCCACTCCTAAGTACAACCCTGCCTCTACGACGTACTCCAGCACGTAGCTGTTAGTACCACTACTTCATCTAGTCAATCCATCAACATATGGGTACCACAAGGCAGCGTCTTAAGACCAATTCTTATTTCTCTTTTGACCTACCAGACACATCTCAAACAAGTTTATTCTTGGGCGACACTACCTACGCTATTTCCAGTCCATACTGTTACTGTTGAATTACGAATGGTATCAACTTGGCTGACGACGGATACATTAACGCTCAATGTTAATAAGATCTCATCTGCATAGAGTTTGGGACAATTCTAAAAAAAATATCAGCCAACAATGACTAATAATACACACATATGAATCCTGGTACTGGAAGACTGATGCCTGGATCTGCAAGCAGCGTTTCACATTGTTATCTTCACCGCATCAGGCTGTACTAAATCAATAGTTTCTCTTGCTATCTAAGGTATGACGAGATCTCTTCTGTATATCCCTAACCCGTTAACTCACGACCCTCCGTCTACGACTGCCTCAGTAGCGGGGTTTTGTTCGTCAGGAAAAACAGGTGGTTCCTAAAACGGGTCTTAGATGATGAAAAAAGACCTCTTAAGTTCTTAAGAATGCGCTGGCCTACCCCAGTCAGTCTACCTGGCAGTAGCCAGAGGCGATAGTCCCTCATGGGTATACTAAGCTTGGATGAAGCTCCAGCTTCTACAGCTTAGTTTATACATTAATAAAATTTACAAATTCTACCAACTCGAAGCCCTAATGTAGAAAATAAAAAGTAAAGCCACTGGCTATTTTAAGGCCAAGCCTTAAGGAATCTTCCACCCTACCTCCTCCAGGAAAAGAAGAAGAAGAAGAAGAAGAAGAAGAAGAAGAAGAAGAAGAAGAAGAAGAAGAAGAAGAAGAAGAAGAAGAAGAATTAGAAGATTTTAATTTAGAGGGATATAGGAAGTCACTCACAGGTACCCGGGATCCTCTTTACTGCTAGACAAACAGGAGCAGCTAGTATTAGGAGACTCGTGCATTATATTTTCCTCATTTCACCACCAACAAACTTCACTGGCATCACCTGCAGCCAAGAACATCCCTTCTTACCGGTAGCAGCGTGACGAGTTCCCCTATAGTCCTCTGACTTCTTGAAATAAGGCAAGACAGAGGCATAGTCCCAGCCTGGGTTACCCATCGCTGCCCAGTTGTCGAAGTCCTTTCTGTGACCCCTCACGTACATCATGAAGTTGATGGTTGATGTCCCCCCGACCACCTTACCGCGGTTGATGATGATTGACTGCAAGTAGAGATTCGCTTCATAATAGTCAATTAATTAGATAATGGGGTTAGAAGCCTATTAACTACACGAGGGTCATTAACATGTCGCCAATTCACCGAAAACCAAGAATATATACTTTAATATCTAAAATAGCAATTAATTAATGTAAACTCCCAGCGTATATACACCGAGAGTATATATCCTGTGTCTTACAAATTATGGTAATGAAATTAAAATATATCCTCATAAACGACAGGATAAATTCATAGTAAAAAAACATTAACTTGAAAGGGTCATATAACATCAGTGTTACATAAGAGAGAATTTTAATTCAGTGGAGGAAAAAAGGGAAAGGACGAGGTAAACCATATAAATGACGAAGGGAAAAAGGTGGGTGGTGGAGTGAGGTATCTGTGGAGACAAAGAACGTTATCCATGGAAGTAAATGGTATAAAATAGTGACACAATGGTGAAATAAACACATAAGCAGTATATGATCTTTTATTGACAACGTTTCGCTCACACAGTGGGCTTTATCAAGTCACAAACTGCTTATACAGCTAGTGTGTTTATTTTTACTGCTTGTGTGTTTATTTTTTCAACGTTATCCGTGGAGGAGGCGTAGAAGTGTACCTTAATGCTGACGAAGGCCTCTTGATCGAAAAGAATTGTAACTCTTCTCTTAAATCAAACTTAACTACCTCCTAAGCTTTGCGCCTTTTTTTTTTTTTTACTTTTGAACTTCTGTTAGTCTAACTCTAAACAGTTATAACCATATCTATTCCTATAATGATCCCTTAATGGCCCTTTGAAAGACCTTCCTTTCTGCCCTGATCCTGGAAGCCCCTGAGTTAGCCTAACTCTCAATAGTTATAACCAGATCAATTCCTACAATGATCCCTTAATGGCCCTTTGAACGACCCTCCTTTCTCACCTGGTCCTGGAAGCCCCTGAGTCCGTGCTTCTGTCTAGTACTCTTGAAGTTCCAGTCAGCGTCCCCTTGCAGGAGCACTGAGAAGAGTGCTGGAACGTGACTCTCTGGAGGAGGCTGGCCTCCACTCTCCAGCAGGAGCACCCTCCATCCAGGCACCTCAGAGAGGCGTGCTGCCACCGCCGCCCCTGCTGACCCTGCCCCTACTACAGCAGCAGCAGGAGCAATATTAGTGATAGTTGCGGAAGTTAAAGGAATCATCATTCAGAGATGCTTTAAGCAGGAATGAAACTATTTCTAAAAACCCCACAAGGAAGTTGCGCCCACAACAAAGCCTTATCAAATACATTTCACACACATTTGGGCTTTATCTAGCATGTTTCGCTCAGAGTGAAATCTCTTCAAGTATGTGACAAACGTCAGAAATAAAGTTTTGGCTCTACTTAAGGTGTCTTTTAAATTACGAACATTATTAAAAGTATTAAAACAAAATGGCTACAAGTGGTGTAATACAAAGAATACATTCATAAAAAAAGAAAAGGTCAAAAAGATGGCTTGAAAAGGCTCGCTCTTGAGCGAAACATTACGCAAAAAAGACTTTTCTAGTGGTAATGCTGGTTTCTGCGGCGCTTGGGCCTTTCCATACCTATTCCTGAAGCTGTGTATTGAAAGTATACTTACTGACAATGAAGTCGTAGTATGTGCCGAGTCTCTGAGATGAGTCGTAGTTATGGTTGCCTACTTCCCTGATGACTATCAGCAGAAGCAGGCGCAGCAGGGACACAGGCAGGAGCCACGTACCACGGAAGGTCATTCTCATTTAGCTAGAGGGGAGAGAGAGAGAGAGAGAGAGAGAGAGAGAGAGAGAGAGAGAGAGAGAGAGAGAGAGAGAGAGAGAGAGAGAGAGAGAGAGAGAGAGAGAGAGGCTAAAGAATCGATAACACTTTTGCGCCTTCTACAGTTAGGGGCTAAAAGAAAGTAATTCTGTCAACAGTGTTGTGGCAGGTGTGGACCCAGAACAGGCTGTCCACACACAACAACATGTGGTAGCACTTCCCCAAGTCCAGACAACAACAGGTGGCAGCGCTTCCCTAGGTCCACACAACAGGTGGTAGCACTTCCCCAGGTCTACACAACAACAGGTGGCAGCACTTCCCCCAGTCCACACAACAACAGGTGGTAACACTTCCCCAGGTCCACACAACAACAGGTGGCAGCACTTCCCCTGGTCCACACACAACAGGTGGTAGCACCTCCCCGGGTCCACAACATCAGCTAAGGATGCAAAGTTTGGGGGCACTGAAGCGTCTGTCGTCCAGAGCATCTAACACACAGAGTGTTGACTGAGAATACATTGTATAACTACGAGTTCTTCCATGTATAACACAACCCATGTTAATAAATCTGTCCTACAACTGTATCTCCGTGGAACATAACCTTACATCCTTGTATTGTTGTATCACTACCCGTCAGCAACACCCTCTCTGAGTGTAGTGTGTTGAGGTTTTACAGATGCTTCCCCTTGTATCTGAAAAAGAGAAAATGGTTTTCAAACAAAAGAAAATGGATTTAAAATGAGAAATGAGTTGAAAAAATGAGAAAAATGGGCTTAAAATAAGAAAAAAATGGGTTAATAATTTCACGCATAATTAGTTTAATAGTTCAAATATTTTGTTTGATGGGTAAGCAGTTTTGGCAAAAGTTTTCTTATTGTTAATGGTATTTTGTTTTTTTCAATTGTGACTTGACAATAGTCCGGCATGGACAGAAACATCATAAGAATCCTCTCCAAAGTGACAGTTTTTGGAGAATCATAGAATCACACACACACACACACACACACACACACACACACACACACACACATATATAAATACATATATATATATATATATATATATATATATATATATATATATATATATATATATATATATATATATATATATATATATATATAAACACTGATCTCTGGCTGAAGGAGACTCGAACCTACGAACCAGCTTGCGCAAGCTGGACGCCAAGGTATTTTCCAGTGTGGTGAGAATGGTATAGTACTGTGTACCTTGTTCCAAGGTTCGTAGGTTCGAGTCTCCTTCACCCAGAGATCAGTGTTTGTGTATATTTCGCCTGCTCTTGCTAATTCCTTGTATATATATATATATATATATATATATATATATATATATATATATATATATATATATATGCAAAAAATCGCGAACAAGCGATGCAAGATTCGAAACAACCACAGGAGGGAGTTGAAAGATAGCTCTAGGACTTTTGTGTTGCAATCAACACATCAGGAGCTTGTAATGCTGCAGAAAAGAGCATGATATCCGAGGAAACACATTCAGAGTGAACATTTTGGGTAAAATCTAGCAAAAACGCCCACTCTGAACGCGTTAGCTGTGATTTCATCCTCTTTTCTGCAACACTGCAAGCTTCTGATGATCTTTCGACTGCAACACAAAAGGCCTATAACTATCTTTCCACTCCCAGATTGCTATTTTGCATGTTAAGTATGTTTTTTTTAAACATTTTGCCCTTATTCAAGCAGCAGATACCTTGGGTGTTAGCTGACTGTTCTGGGTGGCATCCTGGGGGAATCAAGACACCACATTTTAAATTAGCCACAATAAAGGGCTTTCATGGGACATATACTGGGTTATTAACCGTCCAGGTTAATAATCCGAATATCTTTTCCTACTATTCGTTCACCACATTCTCCTCACACACTCAAGAGCTGCACTCACCACACCAGCCACTAGCTGTCCAGGTACAGATAGGTTCGCCAGGACGGGTCCTGCCCTGGGTCTTCGTCCATGCGGGACTCAGCATCTGGTTGTCCACCAGAGATATCCACACGCACCTGTCCTTACCTGACCTTCCTGCAACCAGAGGTTTCTCCATGCACCCCAGTAATAACCCAAGGGGCATACCTTTCTCAGAACTGACTGCCGCTGTACAGTTTTCAAGGACTAAGGAATCCATTTCTTCTGAAATTGATGAGCTATAGCGAAGTAGCATACTAAGATATGTTGTTGGTAGCCTAATACTCTGCTCCCCTTCCCATCATCCCTCTCCCTCTCTGTACCCCTTTCCTCTCACCCTTCTCTTCCTCCCTTTCACTTTTCTCTCGCCACCCTCCTGAAGATAGCCGGGAAACGCCTGGCGTACGACAGGAAGTTCTAGGAACAAAAGCCGTTTTTTTTTTTAACCACGCAGTAGGGACGAGGCAATGGTGTTAATTAATGTAACGGGGATTTCAAGTTAAAGGGGAAATACCACTTCTATGGTAACAGTTAGCCCTTTAGAGGATATAAAACACCGGTTTGACAATAGGCACCCATTTCAAAGGCTCTAAGAAAACAATTTTTTCTTTAGTTACCCCTTTAAAGAAAACATAATTTAGTAATAGTTACCCCTTCGAAAACTCTAATAAAACACTAAATTAGTAATAGTTAACCCTTCAAGGGTGTGAAAATAAAATACTGGTTTAAAAATAATTACCCCTTCAAGGACGGGTGAGAAGGTGCCTTGATGCTAGTGAAGAACCCTTAATGCAAGGAACTGATGTTACCCTCACTTTCCTCGGATCAAACATGACTGCCTCCCATTAACTTCGAATTCATGCATATAATCTCAAAACAGCTGTGCAGAAGCATATACAGGTTTCTCATAATACGCAAGAGAACTTTCTCTCCAGTTTGGGACTCAGTCGAAATATAAAGTTGTTTACGCTAACAATTACGCAGTAAACAGGTGATTTCAGAATATGCAAAACAACCACTGTGAAAGAATAGAGAAATTCCAAATGCTTTCGTGACTACTCACATTATCAAGGAACAATGAAAGTAAAGGATCAAAGGAAGGTATATAAAGGGTCTAGCCCACACCTCACTATCAAAAGAGAACACTGCAGCAGGTCCGCTGGCCCAACTAGACAGGTCCTTCACATAACCCACCAACAAACTATTCTACCCAAGAAATAAGAATTTTAAAAATTATTATTTGTCCAATGTACTATTAAATTCTTCCCAAATTATATTAATTATAAATGGATCTAATTTATATAAACCAAAGGAAATATTCATATTATTGTCAAAACTGCCTTTTATGAAACAAGATTCAATTATATATATATATATATATATATATATATATATATATATATATATATATATATATATATATATATATATATATATATATATAATATATATATATATATATATATATATATATATATATATATATATATATATATATATATATATATATATATATATACTAAGAAAGAGTATTGAGGAGAGTTCTGGAAATGAGTTATGCAAACAGCGGAGGGTGTAACCCGGATTGAATGGAAGAACAGGAAGACATTATGGTTACTGGAATGTCGGGTATTGGTTAGGTGGTGGGATGTCCTGGCTGGGGGAGAGGCAGAGTAGCCAGCTGTCTGGGTACAATAAGAAATACACATGTAGCCTCTTTATTATGGATCCAGGGGGGTAAAAAGTCACAGGGAAAAAAGGCCACAGGACAAGTTACAGAAAAAAGTCGCAACCTATGGTGTTTAAAAAAAATGTGACTTTCTTTAAACTATACCACGGGCGGGATTTGAACCCGCGGTCAGAGAGTCTCTGACCGCGGGTTCAAATCCCGCCCGTGGTATCGTTTGTTTGCAATCGTGTCAGTACGATTTCGTGAGTCGTGACTTTCTTTCCTAGCCAAAATTGTAACTTATTTTCTGTGACTTTTTCCCCGGACTCCTGCTTCGGTGAATGAATAATTGTATGAACGAGGCAGTGAATTACATCGTATTCACGGGTCATCCATACGACTAAGACCTGTGTCAGGAGACAGGTCTTGTTACCTGACGAATATCATAACAAAAATACGTTGCATATACTCTGAGTATATATACCTATCTTGATGTGTATACAGTGAGAGCAGCAGTGTAAATATACCGAAATGTATATATCTCAGTATATATGTACACTTCAAAGTTTACTTTAATCACTATTATAGGGATTAAAGTAGGTCTGACTGGTGGTATACAGGTAACGTGCAGCCTTAATGACCCAGGTAAACCAGCCCACCAGGGCTGAGGAAATTAGGTTACTACCTGTCTGAATGAATGGCGATGAATTTCCTACATAACTCTGACAGAACTGGATAAATAAATGATTGGATAAACAAAAAACTGGATAAATAAACAAAAGCCTGGATAAAGAAAAACTTGGATAAAGAAAATCCTGGATAAAAACAAAAGCCTGGATAAACAAAAGCCTGGACAAACAAAAGGCTGAATAAACAATAGCTCATCGACACCATGCCCAGCCCTTCTAGGGTAGGGTAGGTCCCTGAGCCAGAGCTTGCAGCTCACAAGACTGTCATTCCCATTAGCCCCCTTGGGGCGGGGATGGCAGACCAGAGAGGCCTAGCTTGTGGCTAGGCCTGGGGACAGTTGGTCCCAAAGATGAGGGGTTACTTGTACCTCCTCCCATGGGAGACTTAGGTCTCAGACACTCCCTAAAGAGGGAGCCAAGGCCGGGCTACCTCTTGGACAAGGCCCGGGCCGGGAGAATACCGGCGAATCTTTAATAATAATAATAATAACAAAAGCTAAATAATCTCTTTGATAAAAATTAAAACATTTAGGTAGTAATCAAGAGACAGATAAAAGAGAAAGGAATAAGAAGAGAGAAAAAAAGGATAAGAACTTAAAGGTTGTGTCTTAATTATAGACGACCTCAAATGGCTTATTTCAGGTATAAAAAAATTGGATTGGAGAAAAGAATAGGCCTACTTCTAAATCTAAATCAGATGAGGTTACTGCCAGGACGGGCACTGGCCCGGCAGTGGCTCACAAACGAGTGTCGAAGTGTTTGTACATCTGACCTTTTTTTTGGGTTATCCCTAGGTAATTTACGTTACATAATTTACGTTACATATGAATGATAATTTGACGGTATGGATCCCGGCTCGGGTCTCTCTGACTGTTAGTGCCAAAGGAATGTTTACCATTTTTAACCCGTTCTCTATCTCTGATTTGACTCAAGAATATATAAATCAATAATTATACCAGTCAGGGCGAAAATAAATTATGAAATATCAGTGCCAGTAGTGATATGGTCCTCAAATAACTAAATACATTGAATCCAAACAAATCACCGGGAAAACAAACCATACCACGGGCGGGACTTGAACCCGCGGTCAGAGAGTCTCAAAACTCCAGACGGTTTGTTTGCAATCGTGTCATTACGATTTCGTGAGTCATGTTGACGGCAGTGAGGGGACTTGAGCTAGAGTTCGTCACGGCCACGCTAGCTGGAGATTCGTCTGTAAAAACTTGCATTTGTGGTCACAGTGGTGCCTATGCTAACCCTCCTATGGTGTAGAAATATACCTAGTTGGACGAATCTTATTGTGGCTAGCTGGTCCAGTGGCTAACGCGACGGGCTGGAGTTTTGAGACTCTCTGACCGCGGGTTCAAGTCCCGCCCGTGGTATGGTTTGTTTGCAATCGTGTCATTACGATTTCGTGAGTCAAATCACTGGGACCTGGTCACACACGGAGGATCCGGGTTCGATTCCCGGCAGGGTAGAAGCACTTCGAGGCGTTTCTTTACACCTATTGTCCTGTTCACCTAGCAGCAAGTAGGTACCTGGGTGTTAGTCGTCTGGTGTAGGTCGCATCCTGGGGGACAAGATTGAGGACCCCAATAGAAATAATGTAGACAGTCCTCGATGACGCACTGCCTTTCCTAGGTGGTTAGCTAACCCTTCGGGGTTAAAAATCCGAAAGAAATCTTATCTTATCGAAAAGACTGTAAGGGGGAACTTAGCAAACCATTAGGTAATCTTTTCAATAAATCGTAAAAGAGGGAATCGTGTCAGAAAAGTGGGAAAAAGGTAAATAGGATACCAGTTTAAAAATTAATAAAAGGGGGGGGGGGTTGCCCATTTCAAATGACCCTTTCCTTAGTTACAATTCAGAGATATTGAAAATTTGGAGCCGATCGGATGAAGCATTCTCAAGCTAAAATAAAGCTTCGCGAAACTAAAATAAAATGTCAATTCTTTAAAGTTACCCCTTCGGGAATTGCTAATAACAACAAGGGGAAACTAATAAAATTATAATTTAATTAGTAAACATTACGAGAAAAAGATGAGTGAAGGGGAATTTAAAAATAATTCTGCAAAGAAAAATAAGAGAGGAGAAGGAATGACTTGAAAATAATTTAACAAATAAACAACTAGGGGTAAAAAGTACATATTAATGAAAGGGGAGTAACCAGGCATTAGAAAGTGTGGAAATGGCAAGGCGGGTCTGAAAGACGCGCAGAGAAACCTGCAACTGTATCAAGACAGGGAAAAGACGGAGAGGAAGAAGATGGGGAGGAAGAAGATGGGGAGGAAGAAGATGGGGAGGAAGAAGATGGGGAGGAAGAAGATGGGGAGGAAGAAGATGGGGAGGAAGAAGATGGGGAGGAAGAAGATGGGGAGGAAGAAGTAGATGAAGAAGATAAAGAGGGGCAATTATTATCTGAAAAGATGGTTATTATTATTATTATTAAAGATTCGCCGGCATTCTCCCGGCCCGGGCCTTTTCCAAGTGGTGGCCCGGCCTTGACTCCCTCTTTAGGGAGTGTCTGAGACCTAAGTCTCCCATGGGAGGAGGCACAAGTACCTCCTCATCTTTGGGACCAACTGTCCCCAGGCCTAGCCACAAGCTAGGCCTCTCTGGTCTGCCATCCCCGTCCCAAGGGAGCTAATGGGAATGACAGTCTTATGAGCTAAAAGCTCCGGCTCAGGCACCTACCCTACCCTAGAAGGGCTGGGCATGGTGTCGATCGAAAAGATGGAATAATCTGCAACATGCATGATAATACGAAAACATACGCAAGGATAGTGATTCAGTATGTGTGTATGTGTTATATATATATATATATATATATATATATATATATATATATATATATATATTATATATATATATATATATATATATATATATATATATATATATATATATATATATATATAATTTTTCTTGAACAAGTCGGCCGTCTCCCACCGAGGCAGGGTGACCCAAAAAGAAAGAAAAATCCCCAAAAAGAAAATACTTTCATCATTCAACACTTTCATCTCACTCACACATAATCACTGTTTTTGCAGAGGTTCCCAGATACAACAGTTTAGAAGCATATAAAACATATCCCTCCAAACTGCCAATATATCAAGCCCCTCCCTTAAAGTGCAGACAACATTGTACTTCCCATTTCCAGGACTCAAGTCCGGTTATATAAAAATAACCGGTTTCCCTGAATCCCTTCACTAAATATTACCCTGCTCACACTCCAACAGCTCGTCAGATTCCAAAAACAATCCGTCTCCATTCACTCCTAACACGCACACGCACGTTTGCTGGAAGTCCAAGCCCCTCGCCCACAAAACCTCCTTTATCCCCTCCCTCCAACCTTTTCGAGGACGACCCCTACCCCGCCTTCCTTCCCCTACAGATTTATACGCTCGCCATGTCATTCTACTTTGATCCATTCTCTCTAAATGACCAAACCACCTCAACAAACCCTCTTCTGCCCTCTGACTAACACTTTTATTAACTCCACACCTTCTCCTAATTTCCACACTCCGAATTTTCTGCATAATATTTACACCACACATTGCCCTTAGACAGGACATCTCCACTGCCTCCAACCGTCTCCTCGCTGCAGCATTCACAACCCAAGCTTCACACCCATATAAGAGTGTTGGTACCACTATACTTTCATACATTCCCTTCTTTGCCTCCATAGATAACATTTTTTTTTGTCTCCACAGATACCTCAACTCACCACTCACCTTTTTTCCTTCATCAATTTTATGGTTATCCTCATCCTTCTTAAACCCATCTGCTGACACGTCAACTCAAAATATCTGAAAACATTCACTTCTTCCATACTTCTTCTCTGCAATGTGATATCTAATTTGTCTTTATCTAAATCATTTGATACCCTTATCACCTTACTCTTATCTATGTTTGCTTTCAACTTTCTGCCTTTACACATCCTCCCAAACTCTTTAGAATCTCCCATAAACACAGTATCATCAGCAAAACGTAACTGTATTTGATTCCCCATAATTTAATCCCACCCCTCTCCCGAACACCCTAGCATTCACTTCTTTTACAACCCCATCTATAAATATATTAAACAACCATGGTGACATTACACATCCCTGTCTAAGACCTACTTTTACTGGGAAGTAGTCTCCCTCTCTTCCACACACTAACCTGAGCCTCACTATCCTCATAAAAACTCTTTACAGCATTTAATAACTTACCACCTATTCCATATACTTGCAGCATCTGCCACATTGTTCCCCTATCCACTCTATCATATGCCTTTTCTAAATCCATAAATGCAATAAAAACTTCCCTACCTTTATCTAAATACTGTTCACATATATGCTTCAATGTAAACACTTGATCTACACATCCCCTACCCACTCTGAAACCTCCTTGCTCATCCGCAATTCTACATTCTGTCTTACCTCCAATTCTTTCAATAAAAAACCTACCGTACACTTTTCCTGGTCTACTCCTGGAGTTTACCTGGAGAGGGTTTCGGGGGTCAACGCCCCCGCGGCCTGGTCTGAGACCAGGCCTCATGGTGGATAAGGGTCTGATCAACTAGGCTGTTACTGCTGGCCGAACGCAAACTAACGTACGAACCACAGCCCGGCTGGTCAGATACTAACTTTAGGTGACTGTCCAGTGCCTTCTTGAAGACAGCCAGGGGTCTATTGGTAATCGCCATTATGTATGCTGGGAGGCAACTGAACAGTCTTGGGCCCCGGACACTTATTGTGTTGTCTCTCAGTGTACCCATGGCACCCCTGCTTTTCATCGGAGGAATGCTGCATCTCCTGCCGAGTCTTTTGCTTTCATAGGGAGTGATTTTCGTGTGCAGGTTTGGTACCAGTCCCTCCAGGACATTATAAGTGTATATTATCACGTGTCTCTCTCGCCTGCGTTCGAGGAAATATAGATCAAGGATCTTCAATCGTTCCCAGCAGTTTAGGTGCCTTATCGTACTTATGTGTGCCGTGAAAATTCTTTGTACACTTTGTATGCAGTAAACTTAATCCCCTATATTTTTTACAATCTCTTTTGTCCCCTTTCCCTTTATATAAAGGAACTAAACATGCTCTCTGCCAATCCCTAGGTACCTTCCCCTCTTTCATACATTTATTAAACAAAAATACCAACCACCCCAACACTATGTTCCTCCCTGCTTTTAACATTGCTTTTAACATTGCCGCCTCCTTTTCTTCGTCGACATTTAAAAGTTCCTCAAAATATTCTCGCCATCTACCCAATATCTCCATCTCCCCATCTACTAACTCCTCTACTTTGTTTTTAACTGACATATCCATTCGTTCCCTAGGCTTTCTTAACTTGTTCATGTCACTGCAAATTTTTTTCTTATTTTCATTAAAATTTCTTGACAGTGCCTCTCCCACTCTATCATCTGCTCTCCTTTTGCACTCTCTCACCACTCTCTTCACCTTTCTTTTACTCTCCATATACTCTGCTCTTCTTATAACACTTCTGCTTTGTAAATACCTCTCATAAGCTAACTTTTTCTCTTTTATCACACCCTTTACTTCATCATTCCACCAATCACTCCTCTTTCCTCCTGCCCCCACCCTCCTATAACCACAAACTTCTGCCCCATATTCTAATACTGCATTTTTAAAACTATTCCAACCCTCCTCAACCCCCCCACTACTTATACTTGCGCTATCCCATCTTTCTGCCAATGGTTGTTTATATCTCACCCTAATTTTCACCTCTCACGTACTTGCTGTTGCCATTTTCCTTTTGTCCCATCTACCTCTTACTCTAACTGTAGTTACAACTAAATAATGATCTGATATATCAGTTGCCCCTCTATAAACATGTATATCCTGGAGCCTACCCATCAACCTTTTATCCACCAATACATAATCTAACAAACTACTTTCATTACGTGCTACATTATACCTTGTATATTTATTTATCCTCTTTTCCATAAAAAATGCATTACTTATTACCAAACCTCTTTCTACACATAGCTCAATTAAAGGCTCCCCATTTTCATTTACCCCTGGCACCCCAAATTTACCTACTACTCCCTCCACAACA
>NC_091353.1:7232444-7289944 GCF_038502225.1 Cherax quadricarinatus
CAATCATAAGCTAATAAGAAACTAGGTTCGGCATCGTAGCGCGAATGGCTGGTCGGCAGAAGAGAGACTCCACGGTAATGACCGTGGCTTCAGGATACACCAAAGAGAATCTGCACTGAGAGAAGTATGTCTCGGAGTGTGTATGAGCTGAGAGGTTGCTTTAAGTGACATACCACTTTAATGACCCTCGCTGGTTGAATTACCGGCTGGTTGAATTATCAGCTGGTTGAATACACAGATAACCATTTTATGGGAAGGCTTATAACAATGTTTCGGTCCGACCGAAACCTCGTCAAAGGCTTCTCGCTCGTATGTGCGGATTCTTTATGCATTGTTCCAGTCATGGTAGTATGCCTTCTAGTTCTTTATTTGAGAACCTTAGACGACTTTTCGGTCCTTCCTGAACCATTATCAAGAGTGTAAACTAAATAATTATTTAGAGTTGGAACTAAATTCAACAACAGTAAGTAAAAAGAGGTGTGTAAATCCCTGGTATATTTACTAAGAATATACTTTTATGCATAATGTCAGTAATTAACGTATTCTTGATGTGTGTACAGCAACCTTACGGCCTTAATCGCCTACCTGCAGCCTTTGACTCACAAATGAAGGGACCGTGACTCGATTCAAGCACGAATGGAAAAGACGAATATGTTCCCATACACCTGTTGCCCTTTACACCTAGAAATCAGTAGGTACCTGGGTAATAATGACATAATTATCGACAGAATGTTAGGTATATGGACACATATGTAACCAATGTGACATAACGGCTTGATAAAGCTTCTGGAGAGCGAAACGTTGCCACTATAAAATGTCACATTAGTTGTATCTGTGTACATTTACCTAACGGGTACCTGGGTCTCAGTAAAAGGCACAGACGACATTTCGCCTGGAGATAGGTTTCTCAAATTAGGTGATGATTTATGCCACTTTCCTAGGATGTTTGGGTGTTAGGTGACTGATGATGTGCTTGTCAGTGGGAAATCAGCACATTAGATGTGACTAAGCTTCGAAATAAGCTGATAGAATAACAACTCTTAGGTGTGAAATAAGCTGAATAGGATTTCAGTTCATAGCTTTGAAATAAGCTGAGGAAGAATAACAAGTTTTAGCTTTAAAATAACATGAGGAAGGATAACAGCTCTTAGCTTCGAATTAAGCTGATGTAAGATAACTGATCTAAACTAGAAATACGTTGAGGCAGGATAACAGATCTTAGCCTGTAAATAAGCTAAGACAGGATACCAGATCTTGGCCTGTATATAAGATGAGGCAAGATAACAGTTCTTGGCTTGTAAAGTTTAAATAAAATTCCCGTGGTGTTATCTTAAAAAAATTTACAAGATTATCACTAGAACAACGAGCTGAACCCCTTAGGGTCAGTGGCGAGCCTACATTTTTTGGGGCCCTGAAGACTGAATTGTTATGGGGCCCCTTTGCAACCAGCAATGGGTAGTGTGGAAAATACTGTATATTTCCGAAAATACAGTGTATTTTGTATGTAAATTGATGGAATATATTGTAGGTAATAAAAATTAATTTGTAAATAAACAAAGAACCAGTGGGTGAGCGTCGCTGGGGAAGGAGAGACGCCATTGTTTTGGACTGGGCTGAAGGCACGCGAGTGAAATGTGCATAAATTTCGTCGCTTTGGAGGTTAAATTGTGGTTGAAATCTTCCAAATAGGAGCAGAAATTGTTGGACACAAGTGCAACTAATGTGACATTTTATTGTGGCAACGTTTCGCTCTCCAGGAGCTTTATCAAGCCGTTACGGCTTGATAAAGCCGTAATAAAGCCATAACGGCTTGATAAAGCTCCTGGAGAGCGAAACGTTGCCACAATAAAATGTTACATTAGTTGCACTTGTGTCCTTGGCAGTATTTTCTTCATATTTATTATTATTATTATTATTAAATATTCGCCGGTATTCTCCCGGCCCGGGCCTTTTCCAAGTGGTGGCCCGGCCTTGACTCCCTCTTTAGGGAGTATCTGAGACCTAAGTCTCCCATGGGAGGAGGCACAAGTACCTCCTCATCTTTGGGACCAACTGTCCCCAAGCCTAGCCACAAGCTAGGCCTCTCTAGTCTGCCATCCCCGCCACAAGGGGGCAAATGGGAATGACAGTCTTATGAGCTAAAGGCTCGGGCTCAGGCACCTACCCTACCCTAGAAGGGTTAGGCATGGTGTCGATGGTTCATATTTAGGCAAGGGTTTGTGTATGTCACACTAAGTAATCTCCAGAGAAATTGGTGAGTGTTATTATTATAGATTCTCCTTCAGTGTATATGTATTCATTTTATAAATTTAATCTATAGTCCACATATTTATGTATTATTGTTTTACCAGAATTCCTGGTGATATATATTTCATTTAATATTAATATAGGTCCAGAGTGACTTGTGGAGATAGAGTGGAATAGGTATCGAAGGGGGACATTTTTTGCGACTAATCCTCTGGGTTTAGCGCTTCCCCCTTGATTATAATAATAATTGCGACCTAGAGTGTCCTAAAATTCCTACTTGTCTCTGTAACCTTGATAAAGGATTATTTTTTACCATTTACTGATATGTATCTTATGAGATCGACACCATGCCCAGCCCTTCTAGGGTAGGGTAGGTGCCTGTGCCCGAGCCTTTAGCTCATAAGACTGTCATTCCTATTAGTCCCCTTGTGGCGGGGATGACAGACCAGAGAGGCCTAGCTTGTGGCTAGGCGTGGGGACAGTTGGTCCCAAAGATGAGGAGGTACTTGTGCCTCCTCCCATGGGAGACTTAGGTCTCGGACACTCCCTAAAGAGGGAGCCAAGGCCGGGCCACCACTTGGAAAAGGCCCGGGCCGGGAGAATACCCGCGAAGCTTTAATAATAATAATAGTATCTTATGAGGTACATCCAAATAATTTAAATTTTCCAATGGTAGCTTACAGGATTTAACTCTTATTTTGTATTGAATTACACTATATAGTAAACCAGAAATATGTAATCAGTGTGGACTAAAGTCGCTTCTGGGGCCCCTCCGGGATTAGGGGCCCTCATTCATAGCAGATCCGCCCCTGTTTAGGGGTCAAACAACACCTGGAGAACGAAAGGCAATCAGGCTTGATCAGAGGAACGGGAGCGAGAGTATAACTCAAATCCCTTGGATCAAGAGCTCTTCACCAACCTCAAGGCACCACCTTAAAACTCCGTGAAACCTAAAAAAAAATATATATTTGAAGCGAGAATAATGAGACACTCAATGTAAACAATTTTTTTTAGTGTCCCCTCAACAAGTCAACAACTTTCCCTTACGTGCTGCCCAGCGTTCATCCTCTTCTTTCTGCTCCTTGTTTTATATATATATATATATATATATATATATATATATGTATATATATTTAGCACATTTTTCTTAATTGAAGCTAAATTTGAGTTTTATTTATGGCCAATAATTTAAAAAAAATATTAGCATTTTTTTTTTATTTGCATAATATTTTTTTTAAGTGCTTATTTTGAGTATTTTATAGAATTTAAGTCACTATTTTGACCGGTAGACCAGCGGAAGGCCTCGGTCAGATTACCAACATCTCCAACGGTGAGTTGTCTTGTAAGACCCGCGTCAGACTAACTATATTTAACTAAAGATTCCTACCTGTGAGTGATCGATACCATGTCTAACCCTTGTAGGGTATAGGTGCCTGAGCCCGAGCCTTTAGCTCATAAGACTGTCATTCCCATTAGCTCCCTTGGGGCGGGGATGGCAGACCAGAGAGGCTTAGCTTGTGGCTAGGCCTGGGGACAGTTGGTCCCAAAGATGAGGAGGTACTTGTGCCTCCTCCCATGGGAGACTTAGGTCTCAGACACTCCCTAAAGAGGGAGTCAAGGCCGGGCCACCACTTGGACAAGGCCCGGACCGGGAGAATACCGGCTAATCTTTAACTAACTAACCGGTAGACCAGCGGAAGGCCTCGGTCAGATTACCAACATCTCCAACGGTGAGTTGTCTTGTAAGACCCGCGTCAGACTAACTATATTAAACTAGAGATCCCTACCTGTGAGTGCCTTCTATTCTAATGATTATAACTGACAATTTTTAAAAGAGGTGGACCGGTAAGCCAGCGGAAGGCCTCGGTCACATGACCAAAACCTCCAGCTGTGCGTCATGTGACTAAAACCCTCGTCAGGAAGCACTTGTCCTGTTTCTTGACAAACATTATCTCATACCATTTTTTTTTGACTTGTTGCTGGGTTTAGCCCGGCTCTTTTCCCCTTAATCTATAATTCTTTCCTTTCCTCTATTTTTCAGTTATCTCCACTTCCCCCCCCCCTCACCCATTAGTGGGTAAGGGGGACCTCACCCCTTAGTGGGTGAGGGGGAAGTTTTTTACATGACTTATTCATTTAGTTATTTTTAATATTTTGTAAAAATTCCTGTTTTTTTACATATGCATATTGTTACATAGAATTTTATATATTCGTAAATGGCTTAATGTGAGTAAAACCTGCCTACCATGGGCCAATAAGCTAGTGTTAGTATAATTCAAAGTCTATAATAGTTACCTCATGCATAATATTACTGACTCTATGATTAGTCGTCTATTATTCTTTTAAAGACTGATGGACTAATTACATCGACTCCAGAGTAATTACCTCAAACTCCTTCTGATCTTTGTATTGGACTGATGAAGCCACTGTGTGGCGAAACGTTCCCACAGTAAAGATACCCAAGTGTCGCACAGGTGTCAGACTTAGCATACCATAACATGTATACCCTAAAGTGTGTTATTTGCAAAGGTGTGTCCTCTATACCCCCAGGCGGGTGTTATTCCACCTGACGAGGTACAGTAAAACCTGTTTAGATCAACCCTCCAGCGGTTGCATGAATGGTACAGTGATACGTGCCTTTGTACACGCACGTGTCCAGTTACAAAAAAAAAAAACAAGGTAGCAGTGACTGCACACTTGCCAGTAGTGAACCTGTCACTGAATAGTGGTATATTATTTCAATATATGCATAATTTTGCTTCGTGCCTTGAAATTGCCCGAGGAAAATGATATAGGCTTGGTTTTTGGGGTTATAAAATAATGAGATTCCTGGCTTGGGTTGGTGAGTCTGGCACCCGGTAAGAGAGAGAAAGGTGCATTAAAAAAGGTTACGTCAGGGAGCAGACAGAGAAAGTGCATAGGCAGCACACACACACACACACACACACACACACACACACACACACACAAACAATCTAATACATGCGTGAGAATCTTTTCTTTCTGACACACATATTAGACAAGAATTTGAAACGTGTATCTTGAAGTATTTTACTTAAGACAAAAGATCTCAACGTACTCTAACACAGTATACCACTCCATGCTTCACTGCCTTAACAACTTTCTCTCAAGACCTTGTCAATACCTTATGGATTCGCGAGTGGCAGCGTCTCCACACGAGCTGTCTTCCAGCACTTGATCAAGTCGTAGGTATATATAGCTGATTTCGTCCATTTAAAGCCTATCCAGCGAATAGGTTGAGTAAAAATATACATATTAAACTACACTTCCAGTATGTATTACATTATATATATATATATATATATATATATATATATATATATATATATATATATATATATATATATATATATATATATATAACAGAGGATCGACACCATGCCTAACCCTTCTAGGGTAGGGTAGGTGCCTGAGCCCGAGCCTTTAGCTCATAAGACTATCATTCCCATTAGTCCCCTTGTGGCGGGGATGGCAGACCAGAGAGGCCTAGCTTGTGGCTAGGCCTGGGGACAGTTGGTCCCAAAGATGAGGAGGTACTTGTGCCTCCTCCCATGGGAGACTTAGGTCTCAGACACTCCCTAAAGAGGGAGCCAAGGCCGGGCCACCACTTGGAAAAGGCCCGGGCCGGGAGAATACCGGCGAATCTTTAATAATAATAATAATAATATATAACAGAGATTTACACCTCTCAGCGTATATAAACTGTTACCTTCTGGATCGAGGTATGGTGACCCATCAGGCAACTGAGGATTTGCATTAATAGGGAGAAAGATGAATTGGGACCTGTTACGAGGAGTGTGCCACAGGGGTTGTGTTGGGACCCTTGCTGTCCACAATCTACATGAACGTTGACGAGAGAATAAATGCGAACTAATGTGATTTTGCCGATGGCGAGGTGTGGTCGAAGACCGGGCAGCGGGGGCTTTGACCCCGGAACAACTTCCTACCAGCAAATACTATGACTCAGTGGCTAACGCGTCGGTCTGGAGGTTTGAGACTTTCTGATCGGGGGTTCTAACCCCGCCCGTGCTATGGTTTGTTTAGCAGGTAGTAGGCTGTTAAATAATTTCTGAGATAGGTTGATGTTTGGTTGGTGAAGTGACAGACTCGGTTCAGTGTTCAGTGCAGACAAGCGTAAGGTTCTAATTCTAGGAAAATATAATAACTATGAGACTTATAAGGTTAGATCTTAGTCAAAGTTTTTTTTGCAAAAATGATCTTGGAGTTCCAGTTAGTAGGAATTTACAGATAATAGTGCATATATATTCGGAATAAAGTTAATAGGATTCTTTGCTTTATCTCATTTAAATTATGCTGCTCAGTTCTGGTCTCCGTATCACAGGATAGACATAAATGTGTTTGAAAACGTACAGTAATTCGCGTAGAATTAGGGAAGCTATGACTGAAGAGTACGAACGGAAAACAGGCTATATAAATAGTGTGTTGAAAGTATACAATCAGGACAAGGGCTCGTAGCAATGGATTCAAGTTCGAGAAATTTAGATTTAGAAAGGATATCGAGAAGTATTGGTTTGACAGCGAGTTGTAGGTGAGTGGTACGAATTCCCAAGTAGCGTCACTGAGGCAAGAATTTTGGGAAGCTAAAAGTATAGGTTCGACGGGTACATGGGTGGGTGTGAGTTGAACCTGCCTAACATGGGCCAGCAGGTCTGCTGCAAAGTTCCTTATGTCTTATTTCAAAGTATATACAGCGAGACTTAAACTTTGTGTATATACGAAAAGGCATGCATTTACCAGCGTATATATTCCTCTTTGTGCATATACATTGAGAGATAAACACCTTAACGTATACAAACTAAGATACTTACCTGTGTATATATCCCAAGATAAATATATTTATCTCAGGATATGTACGGATATATGCTTTCAAAGTACACATCGTTAGTTGGTTAACGGGGCTAAGTTCACCTACTATACGAGGGTCATTATGGCTGCCTGTCATCCCCTTCACCAGTCAAGAAATGCTACGATTCCTAAACTAGGTATTACAAACAACTTTCAAAATATATACTAAAAGATACATACACCTCAGGGTGTAAGTGTGCTTTAATGGCTTCTAAAACACTTCAGATAATACATGATAATACACAAACATTGGGAACTCCAATGGAAGTCGCAGTTATTAACTTCCATTAATTATCTACGAGTTAAAAAAGCATATTTTAACATTAACGAGCAGATATAACAATTGTGTGGGTATTGATTTAACTTACGGTGATGTTAGGTTAGGCTGGGTTAGCATAGGTTAGGTAAGGTTTGTCAGGAAACAGGACAAGTGTTTCCTGACGCTAGTCTTCACCTTACGTTAGGTAAGGGTCGTTAGGAAACAGGACAAGTGTTTCCTGTTTGTCAGGAAACAGGAAAAGTGTTTCCTGTTTGTCAGGAAACAGGACAGGTGTTTCCTGACCTTACCTAACCTATCTTGAAGACCAGCATCAGGAAACACTTGTTCTGTTTCCTGACAAACATTACCTAACCTAACGTCCGTGATGGATAGTAAGCCACGGGAAATTAGGTAAGACACATATGCAACGGTTAGACAACTTTATTCCGAAACGTTTCGCCTACACAGTAGGCTTCTTCAGTCGAATACAGAAAGTAGGCAGGAACAGTAGAGATGTGAAGACGATGTAATCAGTCCATCACCCTTGTAGTCGTAGAATTTGAGGTTGTCAGTCCCTCGGCCTGGAGAAGTTCAGTTCCATAGTCAGGAACTATCTGAAGATCAAGCGACAGTGCGGAGACTTAAATACTGTCGGAAGGAGAGGTGCAGAGTAGTAGTAGTAGTAGTAGTAGTAGTAGTAGTAGTAGTAGTAGTGAGAATGTAGTGAGAGGTCATGTCCCTCTCAGATCCAACACTTCTCACTTGAAAAGCTTGTCTAAGGTGTTTTCTGTACCAAGATGCCATGTGTTGCAGTGTCTGACAAGATGAACATCAAAATGGTATACAATACCGACAGGTTGGTAGGTAAGACACATATGCAACGGTTAGACAACTTTATTCCGAAACGTTTCGCCTACACAGTAGGCTTCTTCAGTCGAATACAGAAAGTAGGCAGGAACAGTAGAGATGTGAAGACGATGTAATCAGTCCATCACCCTTGTAGTCGTAGGCGAAACGTTTCGGAATAAAGTTGTCTAACCGTTGCATATGTGTCTTACCTAACAACCTGTCGGTATTGTATACCATTTTGATGTTCAAGCCACGGGAAAGTTGAAGATTGATTGGTAAATATTATTAAACTAGTAAGCCAAGGTAAGGCCTCTAGTGACCAAAACGTCAGTGAGTGGGTCATTATATATAAGTAACTTTATTTAGGCACAGGTACACATATGAACATCATATACGTATAAATTACCCACTAGCATAACCCCAAGAAAGACAAACTGACAAGTAATGAATTAGAAATATATGTATCACTTGTGTATATTTGTAGACGTATCGCCAACGAGCGGCTGTATGTCCCTTAGCTGTACTGGCAGTCACTAGCTGGCGAAACGTCTACAAGTACCCAGATGCTACATATGTGTCGAATGGATCACTATGTGACTAACATCAGTGTCGAGAGAAATCTTGTCTCTGCTGACAAACAAAACCCCACCGTCACTTACCGGCCACTGTAGACAGTATCCACTATACGTGACTTTCTTGCTAGTAACGACCCGTGAGCGTGACGATTTCAGATCATATCCAACACAGTAAACAACTCACACAAGTCACATTCTCTAAGGATTCTTTGATTTTCACTGATATTCCATCGCATAAAACACACAGCCTCCATCAGCCAAGCGTTGATCTTGTCTGTTGTCGGGAAATGCTAAGGAGTGTTCGCTCCAGGAAGAGATTTATAAATGTCTGCCGGTCGAGAGAGCTGTGGAGGAAGCAGCCCAGCTAACACACTGTGCTTCTGGAGAAAGTCAGTCCACCACTAAACACAGACCGACCTCACACCAGGAGTGAATCGACCCTGTCTCTCCCCACCTCTCCCATTCTCCATTTATCCCCTTTCCAACCCTCTCTCTTCTCAAGGCAAACGTTCTGGCTCAAGGCCACGCAGACGCTAATCTCCGGTCAAGAGGATGACGAGGCAGATCTTTGAAGACATGATAATTAAAAATTCACACGAAAGCCTTAGAAATAGGGTAGATAAATACGTGAGTGTGGATATTTAGGCTAGAATAATTATTATAATAAAAAAAAAACAAGTGGTAAACCCACCAGGGTCATACAACACTGCCTTTCCAAACAGGACGTGTGCAGAAGCACACGTCCTGCTATATCTAAGCCTCTGCTATAGCTAATCTACATAACCTTCATTTATGTTTAATAAACCGACAAGAGCAAAATAACTACATATATATATATATATATATATATATATATATATATATATATATATATATATATATATATATATATATATATATATATATATATATATACTTGGGGTAAAAGAATTAGTGTTTTTGCCTGACGGTGACCGGGTAAGATGCAGCCTTAATTAACGCCATTTACTAAGCTGCCTTCCACTAGTATACTTCAAGTATACCAGTTCTCATTCTACGTCTACAAGAGTGCATTTCCAGGGCTCAATGTATCTTCGTGTGAAAGATTTCAAAAACAATGGATTAAATTTGTCCTCCTGCATCCTATAGTCTGGAGTCCACAGATGGTGTATAATCTGATGGTACACGGAACTGCAATATAACCTTTCCACTCATGTTATTTATAATTAATGTAAAAGCGGGTATTTTAGGCACACATTTTCAACATTCGGACATAACACTTAGGCTACGTATCGTTCTCTGGTCACTCAAAACACACTGACTACACGAGGGTCTTTTGGAAATTCCAGTGGTACATACATGTTATAGGTAGTTTTTAGTTATTTTGGGAATGCTCTATGTAACCAGAGGCTTTCTCTAAAGTTCGTAAATAATTTTTTTTTTCAAGAAATAGGCCGTATTCCACCAAGTCAGACTGACCTAAAGAGAAAAACGATTTTTTTTTCTTTTTAAATTCAGTAATTTATTCAGGCGAAGGGGTTACTAGCCTCTTGCTCCCGGCATTTTAGTCTCCTCTAACGACGTGGCTTACGGGGAAGAATTCTTTTCCACTTCCCCCATGGAGATAATAGGAAATAAAGAAGAACAAGAACTATTAAGATAATAGCAGAAACCCCCATATGGGTGTGTAAATATATACGCATGTACAGGTATGTCTAGTGTTTACCTGGAGTTTACTTGGAGAGAGTTCCGGGGGCCAACGCCCCCGCGGCTCGGTCTGTGACCAGGCCTCATAATGGATCAGGGCCTGATCAACCAGGCTGTTACTGCTGGCTGCACGCAATCCAACGTGCGAGCCACAGCCCGGCTGGTCAGGTACCTGGTCAGGTGACCTAAGTCTAATTAGAAATAGCAATCCTACCATCACGTAAAACAATTACAGGTTTCCGTTTTACACTCACTTGGCAGGACGGTAGTACCTCCCTGGGTGGTTGCTGTCTACCAACTTACTACCACAGGACAGTAGTACCACCCTGGCTGGTTGCTGTCTACCAACTTACTACCACAGGACAGTAGTACCACCCTGGCTGGTTGCTGTCTACCAACTTACTACCACAGGACAGTAGTACCACCCTGGCTGGTTGCTGTCTACCAACTTACTACCACAGGACAGTAGTACCACCCTGGCTGGTTGCTGTCTACCAACTTACTACCACAGGACAGTAGTACCACCCTGGGTGGTTGCTGTCTACCAACTTACTACCACAGGACGGTAGTACCTCCCTGGGTGGTTGCTGTCTACCAACTTACTACCACAGGACGGTAGTACCTCCCTGGGTGGTTGCTGTCTACCAACTTACTACCACAGGACGGTAGTACCTCCCTGGGTGGTTGCTGTCTACCAACTTACTACCACAGGACGGTAGTACCTCCCTGGGTGGTTGCTGTCTACCAACCTACTACCACAAGACGGTAGTACCTCCCTGGGTGGTTGCTGTCTACCAACCTACTACCACAGGACGGTAGTACCTCCCTGGGTGGTTGCTGTCTACCAACTTACTACCACAGGACGGTAGTACCTCCCTGGGTGGTTGCTGTCTACCAACCTACTACCACAGGACGGTAGTACCTCCCTGGGTGGTTGCTGTCTACCAACTTACTACCACAGGACGGTAGTACCTCCCTGGGTGGTTGCTGTCTACCAACTTACTACCACAGGACGGTAGTACCTCCCTGGGTGGTTGCTGTCTACCAACTTACTACCACAGGATGGTAGTACCTCCCTGGGTGGTTGCTGTCTACCAACTTACTACCACAGGACGGTAGTACCTCCCTGGGTGGTTGCTGTCTACCAACTTACTACCACAGGACGGTAGTACCTCCCTGGGTGGTTGCTGTCTACCAACTTACTACCACAGGACGGTAGTACCTCCCTGGGTGGTTGCTGTCTACCAACTTACTACCACAGGACGGTAGTACCTCCCTGGGAGGTTGCTGTCTACCAACTTACTACCACAGGACGGCAGTACCTCCCTGGGTGGTTGCTGTCTACCAACATACTAACACAGGACGGTAGTACCTCCCTGGGTGGTTGCTGTCTACCAACTTACTAACACAGGACGGTAGTACCTCCCTGGGTGGTTGCTGTCTACCAACTTACTACCACAGGACGGTAGTACCTCCCTGGGTGGTTGCTGTCTACCAACTTACTACCACAGGACGGTAGTACCTCCCTGGGTGGTTGCTGTCTACCAACTTACTAGCACAGGACGGTAGTACCTCCCTGGGTGGTTGCTGTCTACCAACTTACTACCACACGACGATAGTACCTCCCTGGGTGGTTGCTGTCTACCAACTTACTACCACAGGACGGTAGTAAATCCCTGGGTGGTTGCTGTTTACCAGCCTACTACCACAGGACGGTAGTACCTCCCTGGGTGGTTGCTGTTTACCAGCCTACTACCACAGGACGGTAGTACCTCCCTGGGTGGTTGCTGTCTACCAACCTACTACCACAGGACGGTAGTACCTCCCTGGGTGGTTGCTGTCTACCAACTTATTATCACAGGACGATAGTACCTCCCTGGGTGGTTGCTGTCTACCACCCTACTACCACAGGACGGTAGTACCTCGCTGGGTGGTTGCTGTCTACCAAACTACTACCACAGGACGGTAGTACCTCGCTGGGTGGTTGCTGTCTACCACCCTACTACCACAGGACGGTAGTACCTCGCTGGGTGGTTGCAGTCTACCAGTCTATTACCACAGGACAGCAGGACCTCCCTGGCTGGTTGCTGTCTACCAACCTACTACCACAGGACGGAAGTACCTCCCTGGGTGGTTGCTGTCTACCAACCTACTACCACAGGACGGTAGTACCTCCTTGGGTGGTTGCTGTCTACCAGCCTACTACCACAGGACGGTAGTACCTCTCTTGGTGGTTGCTGTCTACCAACCTACTATCACAGGTCGGTAGTACCTCCCTACGTGGATGCTGTCTACCAACCTACTACCACAGGACGGTAGTACCTCCCTACGTAGTTGCTGTCTACCAACCTACTACCACAGGATGGTCATACCTCCCTGGGTGGTTGCTGTCTACCAACCTATTACCACAGGATGGAAGTACCTCCCTGGGTGGTTGCTGTCTATCAACCTACTACCACAGGACGGTAGTACCTCCTTGGGTGGTTGCTGTCTACCAACCTACTATCACAGGACTGTAGTACCTCCCTACATGGTTGCTGTCTACCAACCTACTACCACAGGACGGTAGTACCTCCCTGCGTGGTTGCTGTGTACTAGCCTACTATCACAGGACGGTACTACCCCCCTGCATGGTTGCTGTGTACTAGCCTACTATCACAGGATGGTAGTACCTCCCTGTGTGGTTGCTGTGTAGTAGCGTACTACCACAGGACGGTAGTACCTCCCTGTGTGGTTGATGTGTACTAGCCTGCTACCACAGGACGGTAGTACCTCCCTGGGTGGTTGCTGTCTACCAACCTACTACCACAGGACGGTAGTACCTCGCTGGGTGGTTGCTGTCTACCAGCCTATTACCACAGGACAGCAGGACCTCCCTGGCTGGTTGCTGTCTAACAACCTACTACCACAGGACGGAAGTACCTCCCTGGGTGGTTGCTGTCTACCAACCTACTACCACAGGACGGTAGTACCTCTCTTGGTGGTTGCTGTCTACCAACCTACTATCACAGGACGGTAGTACCTCCCTGCGTGGTTGCTGTGTACTAGCCTACTACCACAGAACGGTAGTATCTCCCTGCGTGGTTGCTGTGTACTAGCCTACTACCACAGAACGGTAGTATCTCCCTGCGTGGTTGCTGTGTACTAGCCTACTACCACAGAACGGTAGTATCTCCCTGCGTGGTTGCTGTGTACTAGCCTACTACCACAGAACGGTAGTATCTCCCTGCGTGGTTGCTGTGTACTAGCCTACTATCACAGGACGGTAGTACCTCCCTGTGTGGTTGCTGTGTATTAGCCTACTATCACAGGACGGTACTACCTCCCTGCATGGTTGCTGTCTACCAACCTACTACCACAGGACGGTAGTACCTCCCTGTGTGGTTGCTGTGTAGTAGCATACTACCACAGGATGGTAGTACCTCCCTGTGTGGTTGCTGTGTAGTAGCATACTACCACAGGACGGTAGTACCTCCCTGTGTGGTTGCTGTGTAGTAGCATACTACCACAGGATGGTAGTACCTCCTTGTGTGGTTGCTGTGTAGTAGCATACTACCACAGGATGGTAGTACCTCCCTGTGTGGTTGCTGTGTAGTAGCATACTACCACAGGACGGTAGTACCTCCCTGTGTGGTTGCTGTGTAGTAGCATACTACCACAGGATGGTAGTACCTCCCTGTGTGGTTGCTGTGTAGTAGCATACTACCACAGGATGGTAGTACCTCCCTGTGTGGTTGCTGTGTAGTAGCGTACTACCACAGGATGGTAGTACCTCCCTGTGTGGTTGCTGTGTAGTAGCGTACTACCACAGGACGTTAGTACCTCCCTGTGTGGTTGCTGTGTAGTAGCATACTACCACAGGACGGTAGTACCTCCCTGTGTGGTTGCTGTGTAGTAGCATACTACCACAGGATGGTAGTACCTCCCTGTGTGGTTGCTGTGTAGTAGCATACTACCACAGGATGGTAGTACCTCCCTGTGTGGTTGCTGTGTAGTAGCATACTACCACAGGATGGTAGTACCTCCCTGTGTGGTTGCTGTGTAGTAGCATACTACCACAGGACGGTAGTACCTCCCTGTGTGGTTGCTGTGTAGTAGCATACTACCACAGGATGGTAGTACCTCCCTGTGTGGTTGCTGTGTAGTAGCATACTACCACAGGATGGTAGTACCTCCCTGTGTGGTTGCTGTGTAGTAGCATACTACCACAGGACGGTAGTACCTCCCTGTGTGGTTGCTGTGTAGTAGCGTACTACCACAGGACGGTAGTACCTCCCTGTGTGGTTGCTGTGTAGTAGCGTACTACCACAGGACGGTAGTACCTCCCTGTGTTGTTGCTGTGTAGTAGCGTACTACCACAGGACGGTAGTACCTCCCTGTGTGGTTGCTGTGTAGTAGCGTACTACCACAGGACGGTAGTACCTCCCTGTGTGGTTGCTGTGTAGTAGCGTACTACCACAGGACGGTAGTACCTCCCTGTGTGGTTGCTGTGTAGTAGCGTACTACCACAGGACGGTAGTACCTCCCTGTGTGGTTGCTGTGTACTAGCCTGCTACCACAGGACGGTAGTACCTCCCTATTGCGACCCCTGAATGGGCCACAATGTATATAATGTATATTATCTGTTCTCATAATTTTATATTGCTTATATTTGTGATATTAGCTAAATCATAAGTATATTGCTTTATATTATTATTTGACTTAGTTATATTATTAGGTAGGATGTGCCATTGATATATTATTCAGTGTTCATAGTTCGAGTGTTAAGTAGCTGACAGCATTGTCTAATTACTGTAATTATCTCTCCTCTTGTTTCCCTGCCGGTTTCTCTGTAGTTGCTGGGCAGCAGCAGTCCAGGGAGAGTCACGTGATCAGGGTGGGGGGATCACACCTCACCTGGAGGAGACTGCCTGGCCTGTGCTCACTCTCTTTTCTGTTTGACGTTGCTTCCAACAAGACGTCCCTCTCCAGCTCTCCCTTGTGGGCCCTTGTTGGATGATCATCTCTGTCGCTTTCTTGTTGGTTCTGTATATCTCTGTTCACAGAACATTGGCTAGACTTAGTGATTTTCGACGTTGTACTGAGGTTGTGTCGCATAGACACTCTGAGACACTCAGGTCCTGAGCTGTAGCTTCTGACCTAATTTGCAATGGTATCTGTGCACTTAGATTCAGAACTTAGATTCAGAACTTAGATTCTGAACTTAGATTCAGTAGTATGGGAGCTTTGTGACTTTTGTGAAGGATCTGCAGATGGTCCCTACTTAGTGTCGTCGTCTTATCTCCTTGTTCCTGATTCTGTGTCGTCTACCAACCTACTACCACAGGACGGTAGTACCTCCCTGGGTGGTTGCTGTCTACCAACCTACTACCACAGGACGGTAGTACCTCCCTGGGTGGTTGCTGTCTACCAACCTACTACCACAGGACGGTAGTACCTCCCTGGGTGGTTGCTGTCTACCAACCTACTACCACAGGACGGTAGTACCTCCCTGGGTGGTTGCTGTCTACCAACCTACTACCACAGGACGGTAGTACCTCCCTGGGTGGTTGCTGTCTACCAACCTACTACCACAGGACGGTAGTACCTCCCTGGGTGGTTGCTGTCTACCAACCTACTACCACAGAACGGTAGTACCTCCCTGGGTGGTTGCTGTCTACCAACCTACTACCACAGGACGGTAGTACCTCCCTGGGTGGTTGCTGTCTACCAACCTACTACCACAGGACGGTAGTACCTCCCTGGGTGGTTGCTGTCTACCAACCTACTACCACAGGACGGTAGTACCTCCCTGGGTGGTTGCTGTCTACCAACCTACTACCACAGGACGGTAGTACCTCCCTGGGTGGTTGCTGTCTACCAACCTACTACCACAGGACGGTAGTACCTCCCTGGGTGGTTGCTGTCTACCAACCTACTACCACAGGACGGTAGTACCTCCCTGGGTGGTTGCTGTCTACCAACCTACTACCACAGGACGGTAGTACCTCCCTGGGTGGTTGCTGTCTACCAACCTACTACCACAGGACGGTAGTACCTCCCTGGGTGGTTGCTGTCTACCAACCTACTACCACAGGACGGTAGTACCTCCCTGGGTGGTTGCTGTCTACCAACCTACTACCACAGGACGGTAGTACCTCCCTGGGTGGTTGCTGTCTACCAACCTACTACCACAGGACGGTAGTACCTCCCTGGGTGGTTGCTGTCTACCAACCTACTACCACAGGACGGTAGTACCTCCCTGGGTGGTTGCTGTCTACCAACCTACTACCACAGGACGGTAGTACCTCCCTGGGTGGTTGCTGTCTACCAACCTACTACCACAGGACGGTAGTACCTCCCTGGGTGGTTGCTGTCTACCAACCTACTACCACAGGACGGTAGTACCTCCCTGGGTGGTTGCTGTCTACCAACCTACTACCACAGGACGGTAGTACCTCCCTGGGTGGTTGCTGTCTACCAACCTACTACCACAGGACGGTAGTACCTCCCTGGGTGGTTGCTGTCTACCAACCTACTACCACAGGACGGTAGTACCTCCCTGGGTGGTTGCTGTCTACCAACCTACTACCACAGGACGGTAGTACCTCCCTGGGTGGTTGCTGTCTACCAACCTACTACCACAGGACGGTAGTACCTCCCTGGGTGGTTGCTGTCTACCAACCTACTACCACAGGACGGTAGTACCTCCCTGGGTGGTTGCTGTCTACCAACCTACTACCACAGGACGGTAGTACCTCCCTGGGTGGTTGCTGTCTACCAACCTACTACCACAGGACGGTAGTACCTCCCTGGGTGGTTGCTGTCTACCAACCTACTACCACAGGACGGTAGTACCTCCCTGGGTGGTTGCTGTCTACCAACCTACTACCACAGGACGGTAGTACCTCCCTGGGTGGTTGCTGTCTACCAACCTACTACCACAGGACGGTAGTACCTCCCTGGGTGGTTGCTGTCTACCAACCTACTACCACAGGACGGTAGTACCTCCCTGGGTGGTTGCTGTCTACCAACCTACTACCACAGAACGGTAGTACCTCCCTGGGTGGTTGCTGTCTACCAACCTACTACCACAGGACGGTAGTACCTCCCTGGGTGGTTGCTGTCTACCAACCTACTACCACAGGACGGTAGTACCTCCCTGGGTGGTTGCTGTCTACCAACCTACTACCACAGGACGGTAGTACCTCCCTGGGTGGTTGCTGTCTACCAACCTACTACCACAGGACGGTAGTACCTCCCTGGGTGGTTGCTGTCTACCAACCTACTACCACAGGACGGTAGTACCTCCCTGGGTGGTTGCTGTCTACCAACCTACTACCACAGGACGGTAGTACCTCCCTGGGTGGTTGCTGTCTACCAACCTACTACCACAGGACGGTAGTACCTCCCTGGGTGGTTGCTGTCTACCAACCTACTACCACAGGACGGTAGTACCTCCCTGGGTGGTTGCTGTCTACCAACCTACTACCACAGGACGGTAGTACCTCCCTGGGTGGTTGCTGTCTACCAACCTACTACCACAGGACGGTAGTACCTCCCTGGGTGGTTGCTGTCTACCAACCTACTACCACAGGACGGTAGTACCTCCCTGGGTGGTTGCTGTCTACCAACCTACTACCACAGGACGGTAGTACCTCCCTGGGTGGTTGCTGTCTACCAACCTACTACCACAGGACGGTAGTACCTCCCTGGGTGGTTGCTGTCTACCAACCTACTACCACAGGACGGTAGTACCTCCCTGGGTGGTTGCTGTCTACCAACCTACTACCACAGGACGGTAGTACCTCCCTGGGTGGTTGCTGTCTACCAACCTACTACCACAGGACGGTAGTACCTCCCTGGGTGGTTGCTGTCTACCAACCTACTACCACAGGACGGTAGTACCTCCCTGGGTGGTTGCTGTCTACCAACCTACTACCACAGGACGGTAGTACCTCCCTGGGTGGTTGCTGTCTACCAACCTACTACCACAGGACGGTAGTACCTCCCTGGGTGGTTGCTGTCTACCAACCTACTACCACAGGACGGTAGTACCTCCCTGGGTGGTTGCTGTCTACCAACCTACTACCACAGGACGGTAGTACCTCCCTGGGTGGTTGCTGTCTACCAACCTACTACCACAGGACGGTAGTACCTCCCTGGGTGGTTGCTGTCTACCAACCTACTACCACAGGACGGTAGTACCTCCCTGGGTGGTTGCTGTCTACCAACCTACTACCACAGGACGGTAGTACCTCCCTGGGTGGTTGCTGTCTACCAACCTACTACCACAGGACGGTAGTACCTCCCTGGGTGGTTGCTGTCTACCAACCTACTACCACAGGACGGTAGTACCTCCCTGGGTGGTTGCTGTCTACCAACCTACTACCACAGGACGGTAGTACCTCCCTGGGTGGTTGCTGTCTACCAACCTACTACCACAGGACGGTAGTACCTCCCTGGGTGGTTGCTGTCTACCAACCTACTACCACAGGACGGTAGTACCTCCCTGGGTGGTTGCTGTCTACCAACCTACTACCACAGGACGGTAGTACCTCCCTGGGTGGTTGCTGTCTACCAACCTACTACCACAGGACGGTAGTACCTCCCTGGGTGGTTGCTGTCTACCAACCTACTACCACAGGACGGTAGTACCTCCCTGGGTGGTTGCTGTCTACCAACCTACTACCACAGGACGGTAGTACCTCCCTGGGTGGTTGCTGTCTACCAACCTACTACCACAGGACGGTAGTACCTCCCTGGGTGGTTGCTGTCTACCAACCTACTACCACAGAACGGTAGTACCTCCCTGGGTGGTTGCTGTCTACCAACCTACTACCACAGGACGGTAGTACCTCCCTGGGTGGTTGCTGTCTACCAACCTACTACCACAGGACGGTAGTACCTCCCTGGGTGGTTGCTGTCTACCAACCTACTACCACAGGACGGTAGTACCTCCCTGGGTGGTTGCTGTCTACCAACCTACTACCACAGGACGGTAGTACCTCCCTGGGTGGTTGCTGTCTACCAACCTACTACCACAGGACGGTAGTACCTCCCTGGGTGGTTGCTGTCTACCAACCTACTACCACAGGACGGTAGTACCTCCCTGGGTGGTTGCTGTCTACCAACCTACTACCACAGGACGGTAGTACCTCCCTGGGTGGTTGCTGTCTACCAACCTACTACCACAGAACATTAGTACCTCCCTGGGTGGTTGCTGTCTACCTACCTACTACCACAGAACGGTAGTACCTCCCTGGGTGGTTGCTGTCTACCAACCTACTACCACAGAACGGTAGTACCTCCCTGGGTGGTTGCTGTCTACCAACCTACTACCACAGAACGGTAGTACCTCCCTGGGTGGTTGCTGTCTACCAACCTACTACCACAGGACGGTAGTACCTCCCTGGGTGGTTGCTGTCTACCAACCTACTACCACAGGACGGTAGTACCTCCCTGGGTGGTTGCTGTCTACCAACCTACTACCACAGAACGGTAGTACCTCCCTGGGTGGTTGCTGTCTACCAACCTACTACCACAGGACGGTAGTACCTCCCTGGGTGGTTGCTGTCTACCAACCTACTACCACAGAACGGTAGTACCTCCCTGGGTGGTTGCTGTCTACCAACCTACTACCACAGAACGGTAGTACCTCCCTGGGTGGTTGCTGTCTACCAACCTACTACCACAGAACGGTAGTACCTCCCTGGGTGGTTGCTGTCTACCAACCTACTACCACAGAACGGTAGTACCTCCCTGGGTGGTTGCTGTCTACCAACCTACTACCACAGGACGGTAGTACCTCCCTGGGTGGTTGCTGTCTACCAACCTACTACCACAGAACGGTAGTACCTCCCTGGGTGGTTGCTGTCTACCAACCTACTACCACAGAACGGTAGTACCTCCCTGGGTGGTTGCTGTCTACCAACCTACTACCACAGAACGGTAGTACCTCCCTGGGTGGTTGCTGTCTACCAACCTACTACCACAGGACGGTAGTACCTCCCTGGGTGGTTGCTGTCTACCAACCTACTACCACAGAACGGTAGTACCTCCCTGGGTGGTTGCTGTCTACCAACCTACTACCACAGGACGGTAGTACCTCCCTGGGTGGTTGCTGTCTACCAACCTACTACCACAGAACGGTAGTACCTCCCTGGGTGGTTGCTGTCTACCAACCTACTACCACAGGACGGTAGTACCTCCCTGGGTGGTTGCTGTCTACCAACCTACTACCACAGGACGGTAGTACCTCCCTGGGTGGTTGCTGTCTACCAACCTACTACCACAGGACGGTAGTACCTCCCTGGGTGGTTGCTGTCTACCAACCTACTACCACAGGACGGTAGTACCTCCCTGGGTGGTTGCTGTCTACCAACCTACTACCACAGAACGGTAGTACCTCCCTGGGTGGTTGCTGTCTACCAACCTACTACCACAGAACGGTAGTACCTCCCTGGGTGGTTGCTGTCTACCAACCTACTACCACAGAACGGTAGTACCTCCCTGGGTGGTTGCTGTCTACCAACCTACTACCACAGAACGGTAGTACCTCCCTGGGTGGTTGCTGTCTACCAACCTACTACCACAGAACGGTAGTACCTCCCTGGGTGTTGCTGTCTACCAACCTACTACCACAGTAGTACTAACCTACTACCACAGAACGGTAGTACCTCCCTGGGTGGTTGCTGTCTACCAACCTACTACCACAGGACGGTAATACCTCCCTGGGTGGTTGCTGTAGTACCAACCTACTACCACAGGACGGTAGTACCTCCCTGGGTGGTGCTGTGTCTACCAACCTACTACCACAGGACGGGTGTACCTCCCTGTCTACCAACCTACTACCACAGAACGGTAGTACCTCCCTGGGTGGTTGCTGTCTACCAACCTACTACCACAGAACGGTAGTACCTCCCTGGGTGGTTGCTGTCTACCAACCTACTACCACAGGACGGTAGTACCTCCCTGGGTGGTTGCTGTCTCGATGGTAGTACCTCCCTGGGTGGTTGCTGTCTACCAACCTACTACCACAGAACGGTAGTACCTCCCTGGGTGGTTGCTGTCTACCAACCTACTACCACAGAACGGTAGTACCTCCCTGGGTGGTTGCTGTCTACCAACCTACTACCACAGAACGGTAGTACCTCCCTGGGTGGTTGCTGTACCACAGGACTACCAACCTACTACCACACGGTAGTACCTCCCTGGGTGGTTGCTGTCTACCAACCTACTACCACAGGACGGTAGTACCTCCCTGGGTGGTTGCTGTCTACCAACCTACTACCACAGAACGGTAGTACCTCCCTGGGTGGTTGCTGTCTACCAACCTACTACCACAGGACGGTAGTACCTCCCTGGGTGGTTGCTGTCTACCAACCTACTACCACAGGACGGTAGTACCTCCCTGGGTGGTTGCTGTCTACCAACCTACTACCACAGAACGGTAGTACCTCCCTGGGTGGTTGCTGTCTACCAACCTACTACCACAGAACGGTAGTACCTCCCTGGGTGGTTGCTGTCTACCAACCTACTACCACAGAACGGTAGTACCTCCCTGGGTGGTTGCTGTCTACCAACCTACTACCACAGAACGGTAGTACCTCCCTGGGTGGTTGCTGTCTACCAACCTACTACCACAGAACGGTAGTACCTCCCTGGGTGGTTGCTGTCTACCAACCTACTACCACAGTCTACCAACCTACTACCACAGACGGTAGTACCTCCCTGGGTGGTTGCTGTCTACCAACCTACTACCACAGAACGGTAGTACCTCCCTGGGTGGTTGCTGTCTACCAACCTACTACCACAGAACGGTAGTACCTCCCTGGGTGGTTGCTGTCTACCAACCTACTACCACAGGACGGTAGTACCTCCCTGGGTGGTTGCTGTCTACCAACCTACTACCACAGAACGGTAGTACCTCCCTGGGTGGTTGCTGTCTACCAACCTACTACCACAGGACGGTAGTACCTCCCTGGGTGGTTGCTGTCTACCAACCTACTACCACAGGACGGTAGTACCTCCCTGGGTGGTTGCTGTCTACCAACCTACTACCACAGGACGGTAGTACCTCCCTGGGTGGTTGCTGTCTACCAACCTACTACCACAGGAACGGTAGTACCTCCCTGGGTGGTTGCTGTCTACCAACCTACTACCACAGAACGGTAGTACCTCCCTGGGTGGTTGCTGTCTACCAACCTACTACCACAGAACGGTAGTACCTCCCTGGGTGGTTGCTGTCTACCAACCTACTACCACAGAACGGTAGTACCTCCCTGGGTGGTTGCTGTCTACCAACCTACTACCACAGGACGGTAGTACCTCCCTGGGTGGTTGCTGTCTACCAACCTACTACCACAGAACGGTAGTACCTCCCTGGGTGGTTGCTGTCTACCAACCTACTACCACAGGACGGTAGTACCTCCCTGGGTGGTTGCTGTCTACCAACCTACTACCACAGAACGGTAGTACCTCCCTGGGTGGTTGCTGTCTACCAACCTACTACCACAGAACGGTAGTACCTCCCTGGGTGGTTGCTGTCTACCAACCTACTACCACAGAACGGTAGTACCTCCCTGGGTGGTTGCTGTCTACCAACCTACTACCACAGAACGGTAGTACCTCCCTGGGTGGTTGCTGTCTACCAACCTACTACCACAGAACGGTAGTACCTCCCTGGGTGGTTGCTGTCTACCAACCTACTACCACAGAACGGTAGTACCTCCCTGGGTGGTTGCTGTCTACCAACCTACTACCACAGGACGGTAGTACCTCCCTGGGTGGTTGCTGTCTACCAACCTACTACCACAGGACGGTAGTACCTCCCTGGGTGGTTGCTGTCTACCAACCTACTACCACAGGACGGTAGTACCTCCCTGGGTGGTTGCTGTCTACCAACCTACTACCACAGAACGGTAGTACCTCCCTGGGTGGTTGCTGTCTACCAACCTACTACCACAGGACGGTAGTACCTCCCTGGGTGGTTGCTGTCTACCAACCTACTACCACAGAACGGTAGTATCTCACAGGATGGGTTACCCTGTTATATTCCATCTCACAGGATGGGCCCCTGTTATTTTCCATCTCACAGGATGGGTTACCCTGTTATATTCCATCTCACAGGATGGGTTACCCTGTTATATTCCATCTCACAGGATGGGTTTCTCTCTTATATTCCATCTCACAGGATGGGTTTCCCTGTTATATTCCATCTCACAGGATGGGTTACCCTGTTACATTCCATCTCACAGGATGGGTTTCCCTGTTACATTCCATCTCACAGGATGGGTTTCCCTATTACATTCCATCTCACAGGATGGGTTTCCCTATTACATTCCATCTCACAGGACGGGTCACATTAATGTGTTGAAACGTGTCAGCCTGAGCTGGGAGACTTCTGTAGGCCGATGAGGTTATCGTCACTTAGTCTATTCAAACTTCATCAACTGCAACATCTTCGTAAGTTTGATTCCAGCAGAGCTGGAGTCACTGTCACTTGGAAATTACCATCTTTCAGGATAGCCTATCCCAGGTACAAAATAAACAGGTGCTTTGTGAATATATTTCAGTCATTACAGAGCATAACAGTTAATAAATACTGGAGAAAGAAGAAAAAGAGGGAGGAAAGTGTATGATAAATATGGATGGTAGGTATAAGTGTTTCCTGACGCTGGTCTTCAGGTTAGGTTAGGTAAGGTTTGTCAGGAAACAAGACAAGTGTTTCCTGACGCTGGTCTTCAGGTTAGGTTAGGTAAGGTTTGTCAGGAAACAGGACAAGTGTTTCCTGACGCTGGTCTTCAGGTTAGGTTAGGTAAGGTTTGTCAGGAAACAGGACAAGTGTTTCCTGACGCTGGTCTTCAGGTTAGGTTAGGTAAGGTTTGTCAGGAAACAGGACAAGTGTTTCCTGACGCTGGTCTTCAGGTTAGGTAAGGTTTGTCAGGAAACAGGACAAGTGTTTCCTGACGCTGGTCTTCAGGTTAGGTTAGGTAAGGTTTGTCAGGAAACAGGACAAGTGTTTCCTGACGCTGGTCTTCAGGTTAGGTTAGGTAAGGTTTGTCAGGAAACAGGACAAGTGTTTCCTGACGCTGGTCTTCAGGTTAGGTTAGGTAAGGTTTGTCAGGAAACAGGACAAGTGTTTCCTGACGCTGGTCTTCAGGTTAGGTTAGGTAAGGTTTGTCAGGAAACAGGACAAGTGTTTCCTGACGCTGGTCTTCAGGTTAGGTTAGGTAAGGTTTGTCAGGAAACAGGACAAGTGTTTCCTGACGCTGGTCTTCAGGTTAGGTAAGGTTTGTCAGGAAACAGGACAAGTGTTTCCTGACGCTGGTCTTCAGGTTAGGTTAGGTAAGGTTTGTCAGGAAACAGGACAAGTGTTTCCTGACGCTGGTCTTCAGGTTAGGTTAAGTAAGGTTTGTCAGGAAACAGGACAAGTGTTTCCTGACGCTGGTCTTCAGGTTAGGTTAGGTAAGGTTTGTCAGGAAACAGGACAAGTGTTTCCTGACGCTGGTCTTCAGGTTAGGTTAGGTAAGGTTTGTCAGGAAACAGGACAAGTGTTTCCTGACGCTGGTCTTCAGGTTAGGTTAGGTAAGGTTTGTCAGGAAACAGGACAAGTGTTTCCTGACGCTGGTCTTCAGGTTAGGTTAAGTAAGGTTTGTCAGGAAACAGGACAAGTGTTTCCTGACGCTGGTCTTCAGGTTAGGTTAGGTAAGGTTTGTCAGGAAACAGGACAAGTGTTTCCTGACGCTGGTCTTCAGGTTAGGTTAGGTAAGGTTTGTCAGGAAACAGGACAAGTGTTTCCTGACGCTGGTCTTCAGGTTAGGTTAGGTAATGTTTGTCAGGAAACAGAACAAGTGTTTCCTGACGCTGGTCTTCAGGTTAGGTTAGGTAATGTTTGTCAGGAAACAAGACAAGTGTTTCCTGACGCTGGTCTTCAGGTTAGGTTAGGTAATGTTTGTCAGGAAACAGGACAAGTGTTTCCTGACGCTGGTCTTTAGGTTAGGTTAGGTAAGGTTTGTCAGGAAACAAGACAAGTGTTTCCTGACGCTGGTCTTCAGGTTAGGTTAGGTAATGTTTGTCAGGAAACAGGACAAGTGTTTCCTGACGCTGGTCTTCAGGTTAGGTTAGGTAAGGTTTGTCAGGAAACAAGACAAGTGTTTCCTGACGCTGGTCTTCAGGTTAGGTTAGGTAAGAGTTGTCAGGAAACAGGACAAGTGTTTCCTGACGCTGGTCTTCAGGTTAGGTTAGGTAAGGTTTGTCAGGAAACAGGACAAGTGTTTCCTGACGCTGGTCTTCAGGTTAGGTTAGGTAAGGTTTGTCAGGAAACAGGACAAGTGTTTCCTGACGCTGGTCTTCAGGTTAGGTTAGGTAATGTTTGTCAGGAAACAGGACAAGTGTTTCCTGACGCTGGTCTTCAGGTTAGGTTAGGTAAGGTTTGTCAGGAAACAGGACAAGTGTTTCCTGACGCTGGTCTTCAGGTTAGGTTAGGTAAGGTTTGTCAGGAAACAGAACAAGTGTTTCCTGACGCTGGTCTTCAGGTTAGGTTAGGTAAGGTTTGTCAGGAAACAGAACAAGTGTTTCCTGACGCTGGTCTTCAGGTTAGGTTAGGTAAGGTTTGTCAGGAAACAGGACAAGTGTTTCCTGACGCTGATCTTCAGGTTAGGTTAGGTAAGGTTTGTCAGGAAACAGAACAAGTGTTTCCTGACGCTGGTCTAAGTCATATGATGACCCATAGCTGGAACGTTTGGTCATCTGACTGAGGCCTTCCACTGGCTCACCGGTCCACCCTTTTAATAACTATGTTCACACATGTAAATGGACTATACATATATACATTAATATTTAAACCATGTAGATTTATTGTGGTATTAACCTCTTCGACATTTTAGACATACATTATATACCTGATAATACACACATATACTAGCCTGGCGACAACCTTCCTGGACATGTAGCAACTCGACTTACCTTGAACCAAGCAACAATAACCAAATACAGACCGACTTAATATGAAATTGACAAGGCTAGGCTGTACTGCATTGCTGTAATTTTTAAAAGAGAGGCTAGGTAGCTAGGATAGTTCGGTATAGTAAAGTTAGTTTAATATGTTTATTATGAGCCACCACCAGATGTAGACCAAACGAAATGTAAACTTTGCCAGATGGACTATTGTCACACCCTGCGTCATTATGTACTGGAGTGCGATAAAATTAATGAATTTAGAGACATCTCAATCAGAAATGTTCAAGAAATGGCAAAGTATTTTATCCACAGTGGTATATTACAGACCATTCTGGAGAAATACCCTGACTTTGCTAGCTGTAAATAATGCATTACCATGTGTGTGTGTGTGTGTGTGTGTGTGTGTGTGTGTGTTTGCACACAACTTCAACTCACGTAGCTAATTGCAAACCATGGCAATCGGCCTCTTCACACATAAATTCATATAAACACATACACATAAGCAAATGAGTACGTAAATACACAGACACACCTTCAGTATATAATACTCCGAAATGTGTATGCCACTTAAATATACAATTAAAGTCTTTTTAACTGATATTTAAAGAATTATATAGTCAACTGACACAAAACTCCAGTAACCAACATACCCATGCTGCTGATCGCAACAGATTACTGAATACCAGTAATAAGAGTGGAAGGAAGAGGAGTGTAATGGGAAGAGATAACTGGGAAGAGAAGACAGGGCGGGAGGGGAATGAAAGAGTGAAATTAACAAGAGTAAAAGGAAAGTTAGATGGCACAATAGCACTAATTCCACCGCTGATAAAAGTGTCGCCTGGTGCCGAGGGGTGAAAACACTTTCACAAACTGCGTGAAGGACGATAACGTGTGGGAGGAAACACTTCTGCAGAGGGGGTTATACAATGATAACGCAAACAAGGCCAAAAAAACATGTTTTACCATCATTTTTCTTATTCTTATAGCCACAGTGAGGCTATATCAAGTACATTTGTGATGCAGCGCTGACTGACGTCACACTACATCCACTCTTCCAGACTTAAGACTAAGTAGGGCAAGTCACCCAATATAAATGTTCACTGTCCTTGGTGAATTAGGACAAGAAGATGGTACAATCACACGTAAGGCTGAGCAAGTCTTTTTTTTGGTTCAAGACTGATCTTTATCAAGCAGTATAGATGCGTTATAAACGCACCGCATGTAATTATAAATGCAACGTCTGTAGGTATAGGTGGGCCACGTTTTACAGTGCTTAGCTAATCCAGCGGTTTTTAATTATACCCAGTCTTTATTTATTCAGGCTTCCTACAATAGGTAAAGATTAGCCGGTATTCTCCCGGCCCGGGCCTTTTCCAAGTGGTGGCCCGGCCTTGGCTCCCTCTTTAGGGAGTGTCTGAGACCTAAGTCTCCCATGGGAGGAGGCACAAGTACCTCCTCATCTTTGGGACCAACTGTCCCCAGGCCTAGCCACAAGCTAGGCCTCTCTGGTCTGCCATCCCCGCCCCAAGGGGGCAAATGGGAATGACAGTCTTATGAGCTAAAGGCTCGGGCTCAGGCACCTACCCTACCCTAGAAGGGTTAGGCATGGTGTCGATCTCTTCCTTTCTACAATAAATATATATACACCACTCACTACAACCTAAGGACAAAAATATTTTAAAGTAAGCAATGTATATGCCTTTTTTTTAGGCCTAAATATATATATATATATATATATATATATATATATATATATATATATATATATATATATATATATATATATATATATATGTCGTGCCGAATAGGCAGAACTTGCGATCTTGGCTTAAATAGCAACGCTCATCTTGCCATATAGGACAAGTGAAAATTTGTGTATGCAATAATTTCGCCAAAATAATTCTGAACCTAACGAAAAAAATATATTTCACTGTGTTTGTTTAGTATTAAATTATTGTAAACGTATCTAAAATATATTTGGTTGGGCTAGGCTAAAATAAATTGCGCTTGTTATAATAAGGTTAGGTAAGTTTTCTAAGTTCCTTTTGGTGCAAAATTATAAATTTTACATCAGCACCATTGAAAAAAATATATATTTAAACGTATAAGAGAAAAGTTTAGAATGGACTTAATTTTAAATGAGTTCTTGCTAATTGACCAGTTTTACATATTCGGCACGACATATATATATATATATATATATATATATATATATATATATATATATATATATATATATATATATATATATATATATATATATATATATATATATATATACATGTTATTCACCGAACTGTGGCAGGCCAGAATTCAACCCCACGACACATTGTCCCACCTCAAGAGACCACACAATGTACATGTCACCTTATCCACTCAGCCATCGATCCTACAAACATGACAATGTGTCGTGGGTTCGAATCCTGACCAGCCGCAGTTTGGTAAATGATTCAAAACCACTTGTTTCGTGGTTTCATTTATATATATATATATATATATATATATATATATATATATATATATATATATTTACATATATTATATTATTTTTTTTTATTATTATCACACTGGCCGATTCCCACCAAGGCAGGGTGGCCCGAAAAAGAAAAACTTTCACCATCATTCACTCCATCACTGTCTTGCCAGAAGGGTGCTTTACACTACAGTTTTTAAACTGCAACATTAACACCTCTCCTTCAGAGTGCAGGCACTGTACTTCCCATCTCTAGGACTCAAGTCCGGCCTGCCGGTTTCCCTGAATCCCTTCATAAATGTTACTTTGCTCACACTCCAACAGCACGTCAAGTATTAAAAACCATTTGTCTCCATTCACTCCTATCAAACACGCTCACGCATGCCTGCTGGAAGTCCAAGCCCCTCGCACACAAAACCTCCTTTACCCCCTCCCTCCAACCCTTCCTAGGCCGACCCCTACCCCGCCTTCCTTCCACTACAGACTGATACACTCTTGAAGTCATTCTGTTTCGCTCCATTCTCTCTACATGTCCGAACCACCTCAACAACCCTTCCTCAGCCCTCTGGACAACAGTTTTGGTAATCCCGCACCTCCTCCTAACTTCCAAACTACGAATTCTCTGCATTATATTCACACCACACATTGCCCTCAGACATGACATCTCCACTGCCTCCAGCCTTCTCCTCGCTGCAACATTCATCACCCACGCTTCACACCCATATAAGAGCGTTGGTAAAACTATACTCTCATACATTCCCCTCTTTGCCTCCAAGGACAAAGTTCTTTGTCTCCACAGACTCCTAAGTGCACCACTCACTCTTTTTCCCTCATCAATTCTATGATTCACCTCATCTTTCATAGACCCATCCGCTGACACGTCCACTCCCAAATATCTGAATACGTTCACCTCCTCCATACTCTCTCCCTCCAATCTGATATTCAATCTTTCATCACCTAATCTTTTTGTTATCCTCATAACCTTACTCTTTCCTGTATTCACCTTTAATTTTCTTCTTTTGCACACCCTACCAAATTCATCCACCAATCTCTGCAACTTCTCTTCAGAATCTCCCAAGAGCACAGTGTCATCAGCAAAGAGCAGCTGTGACAACTCCCACTTTGTGTGTGATTCTTTATCTTTTAACTCCACGCCTCTTGCCAAGACCCTCGCATTTACTTCTCTTACAACCCCATCTATAAATATATTAAACAACCACGGTGACATCACACATCCTTGTCTAAGGCCTACTTTTACTGGGAAAAAATTTTCCTCTTTCCTACATACTCTAACTTGAGCCTCACTATCCTCGTAAAAACTCTTCACTGCTTTCAGTAACCTACCTCCTACACCATACACTTGCAACATCTGCCACATTGCCCCCCTATCCACCCTGTCATACGCCTTTTCCAAATCCATAAATGCCACAAAGACCTCTTTAGCCTTATCTAAATACTGTTCACTTATATGTTTCACTGTAAACACCTGGTCCACACACCCCCTACCTTTCCTAAAGCCTCCTTGTTCATCTGCTATCCTATTCTCCGTCTTACTCTTAAATCTTTCAATTATAACTAAGAGTTATATATATATATATATATATATATATATATATATATATATATATATATATATATATATATATATATATATATATATATATATATATATATATATATATGCAAAACAAGCACTCTGAAAGAATAGAGAAATTCCAAGCGCTTTCGTGACTACTCACATTATCAAGGAACTATGAAAGTAAAGCATCCAAGGAAGGTATATAAGGGGTCTGGCCAGCACCTCACTATCAGATCCCACAACAGTTAAACACCTGACGCGCGCCGACCCAACTTGGATAGGTCCTTTGCACAACTCACCCCACAAACTATTCTACCCAAGAAAATTAAAAAAATATTATTTGTCCAGAGTAGTATTATTAAATTCTTCCCAAATTCTATTAATTATAAATGGATCTAATTTATATAAACCAAAGGAAATATTCATATTATTGTCAAAACTGCTTTTTATGAAACAAGATTCAATTATATTCCTGTCGACCATGGACTTGCTTGATACAACTTTCTCAACTTTTAGAAAATCAATTGGATGGTTAAAATCTCTTACAATGAATAAATAGAGCATTGGAATCTTGTCCAGTTCTAATGCTATATTTATGTTGTTTTAATCTTAGTTCGAGATTTTTACCAGTTTGACCGTAATAAACTTTATCGCAAATTTTACAAGGAATCTTATAGACACATCCTTCAGCATTTTGGGGGGAATTCTTTATCAAAAGTTTTTTTACTGTATCAAGATTTTAGAATACAACTTTAATATTAAAAGTCTTAAGAAGAGAAGGCATATCAACCAAGTTTTCATGGTAAGGGAGAACCAACATATTTTTAGTTGAATAAGGCTGGTTGTCCCTTTTTGGATTGTAAAAAGTATTTCTAGCAACTTTAAAAGATTTATCAATTACATTTCTTGGGTATTTTAAATCATTACCTATTTCATAAATTTTGGATATTTCCTCATCTATGAACTCTGGACTACAAATTCGTAAAGTTCTCAAAAACATTGATGAGAAAACAGACAGTTTGACTCTATCTTGATGCGAGGAATAATAGTGGACATAGAAACAGTTATTTGTAGGTTTTCTGTAAATTTTAAATTTGAATTCATTATTACCCTTAATAATTAAAACATCTAGAAAAGGCAATGAGTTATTTTCTTCAAACTCAACAGTAAAGTTTATAGAATGGGCTAAGCTATTTAATTTTCCAAGGAAATGGTGTATATCTACATTTTTGGGCATAAGACACAAAATATCATCAACATATCTGAACCATTTAGCTCTATTAGGGAGGATTGTGTTAAGCAACCTTGTTTCAAAAAATTCCATGTATAGGTTATTAAGAACAGGTGAAAGAGGATTTCCCATTGCCATACCAAACTTCTGAGTGTAAAACTTATCATTAAATACAAATTTTGCATCATTAAACTTATTAAACTTTGCATTGTTGATGCAAAATTTGTATGTAATGATAAGTTTTCCTTTGGTTTATATAAATTAGATCCATTTATAATTAATAGAATTTGGGAAGAATTTAATAATACACTGGACAAATAGTAATTTTTTAATTTTCTTGGGTAGAATAGTTTGTGGGTGAGTTGTGCAAAGGACCTATCCAAGTTGGGTCGGCGCGCGTCAGGTGTTTAACCGTTTTGGGATCTGATAGTGAGGTGTTGGCCAGACCCCTTATATAGCTTCCTTGGATGCTTTACTTTCATAGTTCCTTGATAATGTGAGTAGTCACGAAAGCGCTTGGAATTTCTCTATTCTTTCAGAGTGGTTGTTTTGCATATTCTGAAATCACCTGTTTACTGTGATCTTATTGCATATATATATATATATATATAGAAATATATATATATATATATATATATATATATATATATATATATATATATATATATATGTATATAACCTCTTAGAACAGTTGTGACGCTTTCGGCTTATAATTCAATGCACTCTGGTCAAATCCTGAGCTCTCAAAAAATTTCCTTCCATCCCCTTCAAATAAACATAAAACTATATTAAAAACCTCAATTTATTTATAGACTGACCTACACAATAAAATTAAAACGAACCTGAGACATCTAGTTTTTTTTTTTAATTATTCTAACTACGTATATGGTTACGTTGAACTAAAGTAATTATCTAGTTAATGGAACTTGCATTAGCTTAACATTTTAGAGGAATTAAACAGGTAAGCCAGCGGAAGGCCTCGGTCAGATGACCAAAAGCTTGAACGGCGGGTCATCATGTAAAACTTGCGCTGTTTGCTGACGAACCTTGCCTTACCTAACCAGTCATAGACGACCATTTAAAATGGTTATAATCATGACCATAATTGTCAGTGGTGGAGTTTACCTGGAGAGAGTTCCGGGGGTCAACGCCCCCGCGGCCCGGTCTGAGACCAGGCCTCCTGGTGGATCAGAGCCTGATCAACCAGGCTGTTGCTGCTGGCTGCACGCAAACCAACGTACGAGCCACAGCCCGGCTGATCCGGAACTGACTTTAGGTGCTTGTCCAGTGCCAGCTTGAAGACTGCCAGGGGTCTGTTGGTAATCCCCCTTATGTGTGCTGGGAGGCAGTTGAACAGTCTCGGGCCCCTGACACTTATTGTATGGTCTCTTAACGTGCTAGTGACACCCCTGCTTTTCATTGGGGGGATGGTGCATCGTCTGCCAAGTCTTTTGCTTTCGTAGTGAGTGATTTTCGTGTGCAAGTTCGGTACTAGTCCCTCTAGGATTTTCCAGGTGTATATAATCATGTATCTTTCCCTCCTGCGTTCCAGGGAATACAGGTTTAGGAACCTCAAGCGCTCCCAATAATTGAGGTGTTTTATCTCCGTTATGCGCGCCGTGAAAGTTCTCTGTACATTTTCTAGGTCGGCAATTTCACCTGCCTTGAAAGGTGCTGTTAGTGTGCAGCAATATTCCAGCCTAGATAGAGCAAGTGACCTGAAGAGTGTCATCATGGGCTTGGCCTCCCTAGTTTTGAAGGTTCTCATTATCCATCCTGTCATTTTTCTAGCAGATGCGATTGATACAATGTTATGGTCCTTGAAGGTGAGATCCTCCGACATGATCACTCCCAGGTCTTTGACGTTGGTGTTTCGCTCTATTTTGTGGCCAGAATTTGTTTTGTACTCTGATGAAGATTTAATTTCCTCATGTTTACCATATCTGAGTAATTGAAATTTCTCATCGTTGAACTTCATATTGTTTTCTGCAGCCCACTGAAAGATTTGGTTGATGTCTGCCTGGAGCTTTGCAGTGTCTGCAATGGAAGACACTGTCATGCAGATTCGGGTGTCATCTGCAAAGGAAGACACGGTGCTGTGGCTGACATCCTTGTCTATGTCGGATATAAGGATGAGGAACAAGATGGGAGCGTGTACTGTGCCTTGTGGAACAGAGCTTTTCACCGTAGCTGCCTCGGACTTTACTCTGTTGACGACTACTCTCTGTGTTCTGTTAGTGAGGAAATTATAGATCCATCGACCGACTTTTCCAGTTATTCCTTTAGCACGCATTTTGTGCGCTATTACGCCATGGTCACACTTGTCGAAGGCTTTTGCAAAGTCTGTATATATTACATCTGCATTCTTTTTGTCTTCTAGTGCATTTAGGACCTTGTCGTAGTGGTCCAATAGTTGAGACAGACAGGAGCGACCTGTTCTAAACCCATGTTGCCCTGGGTTGTGTAACTGATGGGTTTCTAGATGCGTGGTGATCTTGCTTCTTAGGACCCTTTCAAATGTTTTTATGATATGGGATGTTAGTGCTATTGGTCTGTAGTTCTTTGCTGTTGCTTTACTGCCCCCTTTGTGGAGTGGGGCTATGTCTGTTGTTTTTAGTAACTGTGGGACGACCCCCGTGTCCATGCTCCCTCTCCATAGGATGGAAAAGGCTCGTGATAGGGGCTTCTTGCAGTTCTTGATGAACACAGAGTTCCATGAATCTGGCCCTGGGGCAGAGTGCATGGGCATGTCATTTATCGCCTGTTCGAAGTCATTTGGCGTCAGGATAACATCGGATAGGCTTGTGTTAATCAAATTTTGTGGCTCTCTCATAAAAAATTCATTTTGATCTTCGACTCTCAGTCTGGTTAGCGGCTTGCTAAAAACTGAGTCATATTGGGACTTGAGTAGCTCACTCATTTCCTTGCTGTCATCTGGAGTGGTAAGCCAGTGGAAGGCCTCAGCCAGATGACCAAAAGCTCTAACTGTGGGTCATCGCATGACCCAGGCACCACGGCCTGGCAGAAAAGCTCTTGCTTCACACACTGAGGGTTCGATTCCCGGCAGGGACAGAAACATTCAAAGGGTTTCCTTACACCTGCTGCCACTGTTCACCTAGCAGTAAGTAGGTTGCGGAAATTTATTCGGTCCTAAAGTTCCACAGGGCAGATACGTCGTACAAAGATCCCAACATGACACAGATGAACGGCTGGGTCGGGTGGCCCTTACACACACCCAAAACACACACACACACCCGGGTTGGCGAAGGTGGTTGGAAGGTACTTCTTAATTGATAGATTTACCCTTCAGGGAAGAAGTAGGTAGTTTATACTGTTAGTACACAAATGTTAGGATTATTGAGGTAACTGTAGTTAATAATAATGTAGATCTAAGACCTTAACATAGGTAGTAATAGGCCGATAATGTAGGCAAACACTAGGTTATGTTAGCCAGGGAGAACTGGCAGCCCAAGTTTGAATACTGGGGCACGGGTTTGTGACCGCAGTGCCCTTCCTTCTAAGATCAGACACCAACCGAGTAGTAAGTGCCGTGAACATCAGGGCGGCGCCCCACGTGTCTACACATACTAGGCCCTGGGGAAATCTGGTGGAGACACTTCGAAGTACTGTAGATGTCCTCCTCCATCAGGCCCATACAGTAAGACAAGACCTCCCGTTCTTTCTCAGTTTCTGGCCAGTTCTGGGGGGAATTTGCGAGTAAGTTGAACTGTGGGTCTTTATGCAGCTGGACGGCCAATGAGCGGTACGTGCCGGCGTCTCCTCGTGGTAAAGCCTTAGAAGCTAGTGTCACTTTCTGTATAGTTATACTAGGGGATACACACCCCCTTGGAAACAGGAATTTCTGAGGTGCAGGCAGGTCACTAATATCGACTGAATATTGCAGGAATTAAGGCTCCCGGTTGCATGTGGTTCTGAGAAGTCCAGAGGGGCTAAAGCTTAGGAAGGTTGAAGACCAGAATATATTCTCCAACACCAAGTAAGTTAGCTCTTTATTCGTGCATGCAGGCGAGATTTTCTTGCAATATCAGTCATTTGTGGAAATCTGTTCTATAAGCCATTTGTGAGGCTGAAGTGCCGACCTCGTAGCTCGGTGTCAACAGAACTGGCTAGGGTAAGCAACTCACATTGAGGCAGTCTAGACAAATTTTCACATAGGTACCTGGGTGTTAGGTGACTGGTGTGGGTGACAACTTGGAGACAAAATTAACCTAAGTTGCGGGAAATGCTGTACATAACCAGGGACTTTCTATATAGTATGTCACTGATGTCAGCTATGGTCTGTATAAGTTGTATCTAATGGTAGAAATATACAGTTATTATTATTTTTATTACTTAGCAAAAATATTTTTAATGTAGTTAACCTTAAAAACTTAAGTTCTCTATGAATCACTTTAAATAGAAAACAAAGACTAATAACTTTAAGGGTAACTCTGCTATTATTTTTTAGTTTATATATTTGTTGTTTGATCACACATTTTGATTATTTTTACTTTTATCTTAAGCGCTTTAGCTTTTTAATATTTTTTACTTAGGTTCTGTTAGTAAGCGTTTACTTTAAAGCTTAAAGAGGAGAAAATGCTAGTTTTTATTTGTATAAAATCAATAATTTAATAACAATGAGCGTCTTATGTGAATTTACTCTACAAGAAGATATATACACACCGAGAGGAGAGATGTATATCTCCAGATGAATAATCTGGGGATTAAAGTTATTATTATTATTATTATTAAAGATTTGCCGGTATTCTCCCGGCCCGGGCCTTTTCCAAGTGGTGGCCAGGCCTTGGCTCCCTCTTTAGGGAGTGTCTGAGACCTAAGTCTCCCATGGGAGGAGGCACAAGTACCTCCTCATCTTTGGGACCAACTGTCCCCAGGCCTAGCCACAAGCTAGGCCTGTCTGGTCTGCCATCCCCGCCCCAAAGGAGCAAATGGGAATGACAGTCTTATGAGCTAAAAGCTCGGACTCAGGCACCTACCCTACCCTAGAAGGGTTAGGCATGGTGTCGATGGGGGGGGGGATTAAAGTATCCCTGACTGGAGGTCAGTAATATAGAATTAGGCTCACTGTTGATAACATTTGAGTGCTACAAGGAAGTATTCTTGGTCCTCTTTCATTAGTCCTATGCAAATAACATTATGTATCTCCGTAATCTTTTGACTATCGCCCACAGGATGGGTACGGGGTACATAATGAAGATATTAAACTAACTAAACTATTATTTGGTTTAGAAAAACACGTAAGCAGGCACTAGGACATATAAGGCAACGTTTCGGTCCTGGGATTCTGATTACTTCTAACACAGAAGTTAAAAAGGGTAAATGTTAGAAGTGATCAAGGTTTCTAATCAATATGTCCTAGTGTTGGCTTACTTGTATTTCTGAACTTACTTGCCATTATCTATTACGAAGGATTATACTATGTCTATTAGTGTTGCATGCAGATGACAGACTTACGTCTCGAGACACTCCCCAGATAGGGAGCCAAGGCCGGGTCACCACTACTTGGAAAAGACCCGGGCCGGGAGAATACCGGCGAATAAAAAAAGAAAGAAAAAACAGTGCTCTCTTAAAGTCAGGTAATGACCCGCAGGATGTAGCTAAAATATTCTCCCTGAAAGCAGAGTCTTGTAATAAATGATTTGTAGATATGCTATTGCTGTACTTAAGGAAAACAATAATCACTTTGTTTGGTTCAAATAATTTTAATGTACTGTGCGAGGATTAACCCATGACAAGAGTGCCCCCATTGAAATATCTGGGAATACAGTGGACCCCCGGTTAACGAACTTTTTACATTCCAGTAGTATGTTCAGGTGCCAGTACTGACCGAATTTTTTCAGATAAGGAATATTGTGAAGTAGATTAGTCCATTTCAGACCCCCAACATACACGTACAAATGCACTTACATAAATACACTTACATAATTGGTCGCATTTGGAGGTGATCGTTAAGCGGGGATTCTGTACTTCATGCATATACTTTACTCAGTGATAATCACAACCATAAATTTTCAAGGGAAAATGAGCAGGTATTTGTACCTCCTCCCAACATAGGTCTCAGACACTCCCAAGATAGGGAGCCAAGGCCGGGTCACCATCTGGAAAAGACCCAGGCCGGGAGAGTACCGGCGAATCCAGAAGAAGGGGTGGAGTGGTAAGTCAGTGGAAGGCCTCGATCAGATGACCAAAGCTCCGGTTGTGGGTCATCATATGACAAAGACCCGCGTTGGGAAGCACTTCTCCTGTTTCCTGACAAATGTAATACGTACCTACCTGTGCTCCATGCATGTCTGCTGAAATGACAGACAACAATGTAGAAGAAAAAAATAAATCCAGGCTGAAGATTTTCTATAGACAGACACAGCAGGTTAGGCTAGATAACATTCGTCAGGAAACAGGACAAGTATTTCCTGACGTGGCTCTTATTCACATGAAGACCCTCCACTGTAAATTTTGATTATCTGACCGAGGCCTTCCACTGGCTTACCAGCCCACCCCTTTAAAAATTAAGCTACGGGACACCGTTATGATACACACTGATAAATAACTGAAATGGGTCACGTGAGCATGTCAAAGACAGGCGTTGTATAAAACCATTGAAGAATAAAACCAAAGGATATTTAGAGAACAAATGTAAGATTTGGTGGTTCTGTGGGTTAGAGCATCATGTGGTTTTCGCCCACTATGAGGCGGGTCAAAACAACATGGGTTCGAGTCCTTGGCTAGTGCAGTGTTTGTATATATATATATATATATATATATATATATATATATATATATATATATATATATATATATATATATATATATATATATAGTATATATAAAGAGATAGACACTAAGAGGCGTACATCTTAGTGCACACGCACGAAAAGGTACACGTTTCTCAGTATACATACGTAGCCTAGGCAGATACATCACTCTGTTCAATCATCATCTGTGTTTTCCCTCCCACAATATACATAGCCAAGCAAGTGTACCCCAGGGCAGACACAACAGTAAGATGGTGAGTTATGTTCCTGAGAGTATTGGTCGCCCGTGTTAGTCAGGGGTAGTTTTTGCATTATGTGAATTAGACACACCCCGTGGTGCGTCTACCTTGATCTGTAAGTCCTTTTTTCTAAGACCAATTTAAAGGCGAGGCAAAGAAAGAACACTTGGTTTAGGCTTGGAATTTATAGGTGTTTAAGGTCGTTTTGATTACTGTTAAATTCATCATGGGCGATCACGAATTCATGGCATCATGCAGAGCCTGGGGAATGGGTGGTAATCAGATTTCATGTATGGTAACTTCAATTTCTCGTATGAATTGTTGTACTGCTTGCAGTGACGACGAGGTAAACGTTGTAGAATAGACTTCATTAGAGCGAAATGTTTGGCTCTGTTTATGTTTCGTTTTTTTTTTATAGTGATTTAGAAGATCGTGTTTCACTCTGTTTAGAGTTTTCTAGCTGTGTAGAGCTTTATCAAGTCATACTTTTCTGTGCAGAGTTTCAGCATGTTTCAAACTGCAGTGGTTTTTGAAGTCGTGTTTCGCTCTGTGTAGAGCTTATATACAACACGCTTCACCCTGTTTAGAGCCTTGCGAACTAATGCTTCTTTTTGTGTACAGCTGCATCGAATCATGTTTCTGTCTGTGGAGTGATTTATCAAGTCATGTTTCGCGTATTACACTTTGAGGTACACTAGCGAGCTTCCTGCTACAGGACATCGGAATTGTCAAGGAGCAGTGTGAGGATGTAGGACCACCTAAACCCACTGAGAAATAAACCAGTACCCCCTACTCGGCACCAACGAGCCAGTCACTCCTATATTAAGTTTTTTCCTTCAACACCTAGCATTTTCTTACCTCCATAACATGTCTGCCTTTAATCCAATCTGTCCCAGATGCTATACCACCTCCCATTCTACCCACTGCCTCACGCACTCACCCCAACACTCACATCTGACTCGTAATCCCATTAATCGTACGCACCTCGGTGCTTCAATTGGATCTAATACTATCGGTGATATTAAGGATGGGGGGTGAAAAAAATCTTGACTTCAAAACGATTCAGACTAGGATCACTGACATTGATATCTTCTATCTTCTAACCACACATCTATTCTCTCTTAGAGAAAGATGGATATCCGGGGATGCTACCCATCCATTGCCTACCCACAAACAGAAAGAGAATACGACGCGCACACACACACACTATATATATATATATATATATATATATATATATATATATATATATATATATATATATATATATATATATATATATAAACAGAGATCAGCAAACATCATCACACCCTGAAGGACAAACGGGCACTACTTCAAGAATTCAATTTAAAATCGGCAGATAAATTGCAGGAAAGTGCTCCAGATCTGACGGGTAAAGCACTCTACAGACAGCCACATTTTGATGGAACACAGAGCAGTTGTTGCAGCGCCTCGCCTCTCAATTGCTGGTAATTATATAGTCAATTTTCTTACGGTTGTATTTAAGTTTCTGGTGACAGGAATCAGTGTATTTGGAGGGAGGGAAGGATGAAGTAAGGAAGAGAGAGGGAGGGAAGGATGAGGTTAGGAAGAGAGAGGGAGGGAAGGATGAGGAAAGGAAGGAGAGAAGGATGAGGTTAGGAAGAGAGAGGGAGAGAAGGAGGATGTATGGAAAAAAAATATACTGAGGGAAAGATGCACAATTAAGAGAAGGGGAGAAGATAAGGGAGAGAAATAAATCAGGGAGAGAGACTATGGAAGGGAGAGAAAGAACAGTGGTGGGATTCCTGCAGGTATAACCTCCCTGAAGGCTCGATACTCCGGCGTGTTTCTTACTGAATATAAAATACCTTTACCTGTTAATTAAAGTAATCTCATTAGCCCAGGTGAGTTTTTACACACACACACACACACACACACACACACACACACACACACACACACAGTAGCGATCAGTGAAGAGGCGGGGCCAGGAGCCGAGTCTCGATCCCTGCAACCACAAATAGGTGAGTACAAACACACACACACGGATTTAGGGCCTCACGATAGTTGATCCAAGGAAATGGAGCAGCCTTTTACTTCTTTGTATTAAACCTCTAACCAAGTGCCGCATAACTCCTACGGGTTTACCGCTTTCTCAAGATAATAATAATAATAATAATAATAATAATAATAATAATAATAATAATAATAATAATAATAATAATGCAACAGTTTTTAATAATCTTTCCTTGTATGTATTAAAATATATATACTTCTAGGTGTATATACCTCCCATCGAATATGTCTTCTAGTATATACACCTCCGTTGTATATACCTCCTAGTTTGAATATCAAGTAATTTACCTTCAGTGTATATACCTCCTGGTTTTTATAACTCCCATTGAATATACCTTCCAGTGTATATACTTCTCAGTGTATGTACCTACCACTGAATATACCTCCCAGTGTATTTTCCTTGGGATGTATATACCTCACAGAGTATATATCCTCCACTGAATATACGTCCCAGTATACACCTAGTGTATATTCCTCCCATTGAATGCCTCTCAGGGTATATTCTTCCCATTGAATATATATCCCAGTGTATATACTTCTCAGTGTATGTACCTACCACTGAATATACCTCCCAGTGTATATTCCTTGCGATGTATATACCTCACAGAGTATATATCCTCCACTGAATATACCTCCCAGTATATACCTAGTGTATATTCCTCCCATTGAATGCCTCTCAGGGTATATTCTTCCCATTGAATATACCTCCCAGTGTATATACTTACCATTGAATGTGCCTCCCAGTGCATAAACCCCACAGTGTATATACCTCCCAGAGTGTATTGCTCCCCTTGTATATGCCTTCCGGTATATATACATCCCAATGCATAAACCTCATGATGTATTTACCTCGCAGTGTATATACCCCCCGGTGTACACACCTCTCACTGAATATACCTCCCGGTGGATATACCTCACGATGTATATATCTCCTGGTGTATATACCTCCTACTTTATATACCTCACGATGTATACATCTCCTGGTGTATATACCCCCTGGTATATATACCAGGAGATGTATATACCTCCCGGTGTATATACCTGTCAGTGTATATACCCTGTGAGGCTGGCGTCTGCTGCAACATATCATTACAGACGGACAGACTTGATACATTAATTAGAGGCGATAAATACCACCAATCAACGCCGAAGTAAAACAGCCATTAATACAAAAATAAAGGCGTGAGAATTAAGCAATATATCTCTCGTCAGTGGCGAGGCTCTTGATCTGTGGGACTGGAGGTGTCTCTCTCCCTAGGATTGAGAATTATTGCCTTTTCCTCTCAGATTAGCAAAGTTCACCATGCATGAACTTGCTACAAGAATAAAATCGCTTTAAAAACGAAATACAACAAGAAAATCAATAAAGCAAACTAAAATTAAATAGCAATAATAAAATAACAATAGACTAATAAATCTTTTTTAAAATTAATTTAAAATATTAATGAAAGTAACATAAAATATTTTTAAATAATTTAAAACAGTATACCTTAAGTTTTATTTCCTTAAAATTAATGGTTAAGTCGGGATCGACACCATGCCCAGCCCTTCTAGGGTAGGGTAGGTCCCTGAGCCAGAGCTTGTAGCTCACAAGACTGTCATTCCCATTAGTCCCCTTGTGGCGGGGATGGCAGACCAGAGAGGCCTAGCTTGTGGCTAGGCCTGGGGACAGTTGGTCCCAAAGATGAGGAGGTACTTGTGCCTCCTCCTAGGGGAGACTTAGGTCTCAGACACTCACTAAAGAGGGAGCCAAGGCCGGGCCACCACTTGGACAAGGCCCGGGCCGGGAGAATACCGGCGAATCTTTAATAATAATAATGGCTAACAATTTTATATTAGAAATATTTAAAATATGTATCTGGAGTTTATCTGGAGAGAGTTCCGGGGGTCAACGCCCCCGCGGCCCGGTCTGTGACCAGGCCTCCTTAGGTCAGTGTCCCAGGATGCGACCCACACCAGTCGACTAACACCCAGGTACCCATTTTACTGATGGGGAACATAGACAACAGGTGGAAAGAAACACGTCCAATGTTTCTACTCTGGCTGGGAATCGAACCCAGGCCCTCACCGTGTGAAGCGAGAGCGTTAACCACCAGGCCACCAGGTTATAAATTGAGGTAGTTAAGAGAGGTTTGATGGTCAAAGATCTCTAGCTAGTATACCAGTTGCTATCTAGACCACTAGTGTGGTGTGGACCAGGTCTTAGCCTCTAGCTGGTCCACTAGTGTGGTGTGGACCAGGTCTTAGCCTCTAGCTGGTCCACTAGTGTGGTGTGGACCAGGTCTTAAGCCTCTAACTGGTCCACTAGTGTGGTGTGGACCAGGTCTTAGGCCTCGAACTGCTCCACTGGTGTAGTGTGGACCAGGTCTCAAGCCTCTAGCTAGTTCACCAGTGTGGTCTTTACCACCAAATCTATGTTATACTCCAGGGATATTAATTTCCTCTTACACATCAAAATCCCATATTTCGTAATGCATACAGGCTTTTAAAATAAAGTGTATATGTGAACATAGAAATACTCCTTTAGGCTTATTCTACCCATAGATGTATATACGATGAAAAATACACTTCATGAGCACTGAGTATATTCACTTGGTGTATATACTCGGCAAAAAATCTCTTATAACTCGCCCGAACCTTAATTTTAATTCACCTGATTACCTTCAGGTATATCCCAAGCGAGGAGATACTATCTCAGCTTTTTTTCCCACTAAGGCGGTCAGATAAGACAGATTTGCAGCCCTAACTTGTCTCTAACTGGCCGAACTAGAGACTAATTGCATATTGATGGACATTAGCGCCTAGTCATCCCAAGGATGTAATTAGGGCAATTTACAGTAAGCACTAGGGGTGTTCGTGTTGTGTTTGGGAGCCAGAGGGGTTCGTGTTATTTGGAAGCCAGAGGGGTTCGTGGTGTTTGGGAGACAGAGGGGTTCGTGTGGTGTTTGGGAGCCAGAGAGGTTCGTGTGGTGTTTGGGAGCTAGAGGGGTTCGTGTGGTGTTTGGGAGATAGAGTCGTGTGGTGTTTGGGAACCAGAGAGGTTCGTGTGGTATTTGGGAGCCAGAGGGGTTCTTGTGGTGTTTGGGAGCCAGAGAGGTTCGTGTGGTGTTTGGGAGCCAGATGGGTTCGTGTGGTGTTTGGGAGCCAGAGAGGTTCGTGTGGTGTTTGGGAGCCAGAGAGGTTCGTGTGGTGTTTGGGAACCAGAGAGGTTCGTGTGGTATTTGGGAGCCAGAGGGGTTCTTGTGGTGTTTGGGAGCCAGAGGGGTTCTTGTGGTGTTTGGGAGCCAGAGGGGTTCGTGTGGTGTTTGGAAGCCAGAGAGGTTCGTGTGGTGTTTGGGAGCTAGAGGGGTTCGTGTGGTGTTTGGGAGCCAGTGAGGTTCGTGTGGTGTTTGGGAGCCAGAGAGGTTCGTGTGGTGTTTGGGAGCCAGAGAGGTTCGTGTGGTGTTTGGGAGCCAGAGAGGTTCGTGTGGTGTTTGGGAGCCAGAGAGGTTCGTGTGGTGTGTGAGAGCCAGAGAGGTTCGTGTGGTGTTTGGGAGCCAGAGAGGTTCGTGTGGTGTGTGAGAGCCAGAGAGGTTCGTGTGGTGTTTGGGAGCCAGAGAGGTTCGTGTGGTGTTTGGGAGCCAGAGAGGTTCGTGTGGTGTTTGGGAGCCAGAGAGATTCGTGTGGTGTTTGGGAGCCAGAGAGGTTCGTGTGATATTTGACAAAAATTTGTGCATGTGATGGCTGCCTCGGTTCTTTCGTTATTAAAAATTTGCTTGTGCCGGTCTATATTTAAAGCCTACCCTAATACAAATAGCTACAATACGCGGTGTGCTGCTGCACTGTTCTATATGATAGTTACATTGTGGGAACACCAGCAGTCTGCTGCTACACTATGATAGTTACATTGTGGGAACACCAGCAGTCTGCTGCTACACTATGATAGTTACATTGTGGGAACACCAGCAGTCTGCTGCTACACTATGATAGTTACATTGTGGGAACACCAGCAGTCTGCTGCTACACTATGATAGTTACATTGTGGGAACACCAGCAGTCTGCTGCTACACTATGATAGTTACATTGTGGGAACACCAGCAGTCTGCTGCTACACTATGATAGTTACATTGTGGGAACACCAGCAGTCTGCTGCTACACTATGATAGTTACATTGTGGGAATATCCATATTGTGCCCCTGAGCCCACAAAACAGTGCTACATTGTAAGAGATAATAGCCTCCTACTTTACTATTGACCCACCCACCAACGAACCAACCTACCCACCCACCTACTTAAATCCCCCTTTCACCCACCCAACCAACAATTCCCCTCATCCAGTCCATCAAACCCACTCATTCTCAGCCACAAAACTGTCAACTTGGGCGCCAGACACCATTAAAACCACTGAAGTTTTGCGGCTCTCACAGGCAAGTTATGCTATTGGCTTTTATGCAAAACACTTCAGTACCATATACTTACGCGGTTAAAATCAATAGCCATGTGTATTTTCGCGGCCGAAATACCCACTGTATGCAAAAATCTCTTGACTGTTACCTCGGGCCTCTCTTCGCCCTGTGATGTGTTTTGTTTTGCATCTCTTTAAATGGGAGTGATTACCATATAGCTAGAGGAAGGTTGGTTAATGGGGTTTAAATAAGCCTATCGACTATATGAAGGTCATTTAAGCTGTATGTCACCCGCACACCATCGGTCAAAAGGACATTTATCTTTGAAATAGGCATGGAACTAACTTTTTCGCGGGTTTTCAGTGTGAGATATACATCTCTTTGTATATATCTACGGAATATATACACCTAGAGGCGTATTTTCTCAGAGTATGTACACAGATTACTTGAACCCCTGATTTAGGGGCTTGAATGACCCTTGTGTAGTTGATAGAATTTAAACCCTATTAATCCTAATTGTGTCCAGAAAGAACCTTTACCACTGTGTGTATAATCCACAGCAAGGGTCTTCAAACTAGGTTCTAAGGAACCCCAGGGTTCCGTTGAAGCTTACTGGGGTTTCAAGAGAACATTCGTATCTGAAGCAGAGACTGAGAAGGGAGACGATTTTATATTCTCCAAATTTCTTAACTTTCTAATCAAAGTCTGGCAACGTAGAACAAAACGTCTGGGTTTTGAGATAGGCCTAAAGTATTGTAATAGGAACGAGTCACTCAAGCTTCAGAACTGTTTAGAGAGAAGTAGGAACTGTGCTAAGATTTGATATATTCTGTCGCCATGCAGTCTTAGCAAATAAAAAAAAGGCCTAACATCATTTGCATACACACAGGCATCGACACCATGCCTAACCCTTCTAGGGTAGGGTAGGTGCCTGAGCCCGAGCTTTTAGCTTTAGCTCATAAGACTCTCATTCCCATTAGCCCCCTTGAGGCGGGGATGGCAGACCAGAGAGGCCTAGCTTGTGGCTAGGCCTGGGGACAGTTGGTACCAAAGATGAGGAGGTACTTGTGCCTCCTCCCATGGGAGACTTAGGTCTCAGACACTCCCTAAAGAGGGAGCCAAGGCCGGGCCACCACTTGGAAAAGGCCCGGGCCGGGAGAATACCGGCTAATCTTTAATAATAATAATGGGGTATATACTTATGTGAACATAAGAACATAGAGGAATAACACTGTATCAAGCCTACTGGCCCATACAAAGCAGGGCCTTGGAGGAACACTGCAGCAGGCCTACTGGCCCATAATGGTTATAATAACCATAATGTTTTAAGGGGTGGACCGGTAAGCCACTGTAAGGCCTCCGTCAGATGACTAAAAGCTCCAGTGGTGGGTCATCATATGACTAAGACCAGCGTCAGGAAACACTTGTCCTATTTCCTTACAAACCTTACCTTACCTAACCTACTACTCCATACTAGGCAGGTCTTTAGAGAAACACTGCTGCAGGCCTACTGGCCCATACTAGGCAGGTCGTTCTCAAACACAGACTAACAAAAATACTTGCCCATCTCATTTTCATTGCACTGATGTAAACCCGGAGAGAACTGCATCTCGTAGGGTCATACAGCGCCTGGAAAACGGGAGGAATTAGCAGCAATCTGGTTTAAATAAGGGGCTTTAATGTTAGGTTTCGTGGAGAGGGTTCTGCAGGGAGGGAGTAGCTCTGGTCACTCAGAGGATTGTCGGTGGACGGTCAGCTGTAGGTCGGCGGCTGCACGATAATCGGGGGCGGCATGTTAGTCGGGAAGCGGTTCGTTTGTCGGCAGGCAGTTTCTCAGACCCAATGATTATCATGTTTGTGTCAGACCAGGAACGACACCTCAGTAATATACACACCTACACTCACACCCACACACACCCACACCCACACCCACACATACAACAGGCCTAGTGTCTAATCGACATGTGCCTAGGACCAAATGGTAACTAACACACACAGACACACACAGACACACACACACACACACTCACACCCACACATACACACACACACACACACACACACACACACACACCCATACCCAGACACACCCACACTCACCCACACCCAGACACAGAACTGAAGAATAGACGGAACGAGGCAGACAGCCAAACATCTGAGAAGATTGTAAATGGAATTTCCCATGACATGGGTCCTTGAAAGAGAGAGAACCAAACCAATATCAGCTCACAACCGAATGACACGAGCTCAATCCTGGGGCGGGTGAAGACGCTGGGCATGTTTCCTTATACCTGCTGCCCCTGTTCACCTAGCAGTAAGTAGGTACCTGGGTGTTAGCCAACTGTTATGGGTGGCATCCTGGGGGATGTAGAATAACATTTCTTTGCATTGTTAATTCAACAGTAAAGAGAAGCAAAAACAGAAAACAAGAAAGAGGGACAGAAAACGGGGAAAGATATGAAAAACGGAAAGATACAGAAAACGGAAAGATACAGAAAACGGAGAATAACACAAAATTGGAAAGAGGAAGAAAAAACAGGGCAAAAGGAACGGAAAACAGGGCAAGAGGAACAGAAAACAGGGAAAGAATAACAGAAAACAGGGAAAGAATAACAGAAAACAGAAAATGATTAACAGAAAACAGAAAATGAATAACAGAAAACAGAAAATGAATAACAGAAAACAGAAAATGAATAACAGAAAACAGAAAACACAGAATGAAAAAAAGAAAACGGAGAATAACAGAAAACAGAGAATGAATAACAGAAAACAGAAAATGAATAACAGAAAACAGAAAATGAATAACAGAAAACAGAAAATGAATAACAGAAAACAGAAAATGAATAACAGAAAACAGAAAACACAGAATGAAAAAAAGAAAACGGAGAATAACAGAAAACAGAGAATGAATAACAGAAAACATGAACGAAACAGAAAACAGTAAAGAAAATTGGAAAACAAAACTCACACAAAAAAACAAAAAAAAACAAGAAATACGAAGAGAAAACGACAAAAAAAAAAACATTAAAGAACGGCAAAGGCAGAGCTAAATAATAAACATCATAACAAAGAGACAACAAACGAGAACAAGTAAATTTGGTGATAAAAGGAGAGAAAAATACACTAAAAGAATTACTGATGTTCACTAAAGACAAAGGAGGAGACAGTATATCACCTTGGGTACGCCAGGAATGTGTCACAACACTCAGCTTGTGTACATGATGCACACTGCTGGTATGTACACTGCAGGATGCACATAGTGTAGAATGTACACTGTAGGATGTACGCTAGGATGTAGACTATACGATGTACTCTGTAGGATGTACTCTATAGGATGTACACTATAGGGTGTACTCCAGGATGTACTCTGCAGAATGTACACTATAGGATGTTCTCGGTAGGATGTGCACTATATGTACTCTAGGATGTACACAATAGGATGTACTATAGGATGTACTCTAGGATGTATGCTATTGGATGTACTCTATAGGATGTACATTACCGAATGTACTGTTGGATATACTCTATAGGATGTACTCTACAGGATGTACATTGGATGAATTGTATAGGATGTACACTATAAGATGTACATTATAGGATGCATATAGTGTAGAATGTACACTATAGGATGCACTCTGCAGGATGTACTTTAGGATGTACTCTATAGGATTTACAATGCAGGATGCACATAGCACAGGATGCGAGATGTTGGATGTACACTCTAGGCTGTGCATATTACAGAATGAACAGGATGTACATTGTACATAATCAAGTACTACGTGCGTAATACAGAATGAAATGTACACTGCAGATGCGCATAGTGCATCCTGCTTATTCTGTACACGGTACAGAATGTGCAGATGTACATTGTACTCCCGGACGTGCAGCATGTACACAAACCAGTACATACCCTGCAGGACGTACATAGTGCAGGATGAACGTAGTACAGGTTATAGTAAATGATGTAGACAATAAGAGATGTACATAGCAGAGGATGTACACAGTACAGGATGTACACTGCAGGACGTAGATTGCGTAGGATACGTAGCAGAGGATGTACACAGTACAGGATGTAGACTGCAGGACGTAGATAGTGCAGGATGCGTAGTAGAGGATGTACACAGTACAGGCCGTACACTGCAGGACGTAGATAGTGCAGGATGCGTAGTAGAGGATGTACACAGTACAGGCCGTACAATGCGCAGACCATACAAGGCTACAGATCGAGGACTTAACAACGGCTCCGCCCTACAAACCGGTACAGGACCAAACCAACTGTCTCTCCTAGTCTTAAACACTGGCTTAGACTCAAGGCTCTCTCCTGCAGTCTCAAAACACTCTCCCTTAGTCTATCCTATTTTCTAGTGTCTATTAGATTCTTCTAGCCTTCTACAACCTCTCTTAAGTCGTCTGTAGCCCCTTTCAGCTTCTAGTCTTTCTCAGCCTCTGTTTCAAGCACTTTTTTAATGTACATTAATATTAGAATTTTCTCCATTATACGATTTTTTTTTTAATTTAAAGCTAGAAATATTTATTGAGTCTTAATAGTTGATATTTTAATTTCTCTTAGTCTCCTCTTACTCCCTTCTATTCTTGAAGCTCTTCTTACCTCTATTGATCTAATTTAGTTTACGTCACAAAGCTTTTCCATTTTTTTCATAGTTTCCCCTACTTATAGACACTAGCTACTCTGCATCAGTCTTTAAAGTATATTGAATTTTTTCTTGTACCACCCGGGCCGGAGAGTACCGGCGAATAAAAAGAAAAAAATACCCTACACACATAAAAATATTTTTAATGGGGTGCACTGGGATAACCTCAGCCAGGACAGGTTTCCTAATTTTAAATTAGTTATTTCAGGAGACACTTGTCCTGACGAATATTATAACATTCGTCCTGGTTCGTGATGAATTTAGCCTAATCCTACACAGATACATTAATCTTATTTTTTTATGTATGTGGATTAGAAAGTTACGATCAGATAACGAAAAGCTCCAGTGGTGGGTCATTGCATGACTAAAACCCGCGTCAGGAAACGCTTGTCCTATTTCCTGATAAAACTTACCTAACCTAGCATCCTGGACAGCTAAATGTTTACGTCAGTGCCTTAGGTATTAATGTATTTTTTTCCTGGTGATGAGGTTACATACATAGTAATGTCCTGATAAAACTTACCTAACCTAGCATCCTGGACAGCTAAATGTTTACGTCAGTGCCTTAGGTATTAATGTATTTTTTCCTGGTGATGAGGTTACATACATAGTAATGTCCTGATAAAACTTACCTAACCTAGCATCCTGGACAGCTAAATGTTTACGTCAGTGCCTTAGGTATTAATGTATTTTTTTCCTGGTGATGAGGTTACATACATAGTAATGTCCTGATAAAACTTACCTAACCTAGCATCCTGGACAGCTAAATGTTTACGTCAGTGCCTTAGGTATTAATGTATTTTTTTCCTGGTGATGAGGTTACATGCATAGTAATGTCCTGATAAAACTTACCTAACCTAGCATCCTGGACAGCTAAATGTTTACGTCAGTGCCTTAGGTATTAATGTATTTTTTTCCTGGTGATGAGGTTACATACATAGTAATGTCCTGATAAAACTTACCTAACCTAGCATCCTGGACAGCTAAATGTTTACGTCAGTGCCTTAGGTATTAATGTATTTTTTTCCTGGTGATGAGGTTACATACATAGTAATGTCCTGATAAAACTTACCTAACCTAGCATCCTGGACAGCTAAATGTTTACGTCAGTGCCTTAGGTATTAATGTATTTTTTTCCTGGTGATGAGGTTACATACATAGTAATGTCCTGATAAAACTTACCTAACCTAGCATCCTGGACAGCTAAATGTTTACGTCAGTGCCTTAGGTATTAATGTATTTTTTTCCTGGTGATGAGGTTACATACATAGTAATGTCCTGATAAAACTTACCTAACTTAGCATCCTGGACAGCTAAATGTTTACGTCAGTGCCTTAGGTATTAATGTATTTTTTTCCTGGTGATGAGGTTACATACATAGTAATGTCCTGATAAAACTTACCTAACCTAGCATCCTGGACAGCTAAATGTTTACGTCAGTGCCTTAGGTATTAATGTATTTTTTTCCTGGTGATGAGGTTACATACATAGTAATGTCCTGATAAAACTTACCTAACCTAGCATCCTGGACAGCTAAATGTTTACGTCAGTGCCTTAGGTATTAATGTATTTTTTTCCTGGTGATGAGGTTACATACATAGTAATGTCCTGATAAAACTTACCTAACCTAGCATCCTGGACAGCTAAATGTTTACGTCAGTGCCTTAGGTATTAATGTATTTTTTTCCTGGTGATGAGGTTACATACATAGTAATGTCCTGATAAAACTTACCTAACCTAGCATCCTGGACAGCTAAATGTTTACGTCAGTGCCTTAGGTATTAATGTATTTTTTTCCTGGTGATGAGGTTACATACATAGTAATGTCCTGATAAAACTTACCTAACCTAGCATCCTGGACAGCTAAATGTTTACGTCAGTGCCTTAGGTATTAATGTATTTTTTTCCTGGTGATGAGGTTACATACATAGTAATGTCCTGATAAAACTTACCTAACCTAGCATCCTGGACAGCTAAATGTTTACGTCAGTGCCTTAGGTATTAATGTATTTTTTTCCTGGTGATGAGGTTACATACATAGTAATGTCCTGATAAAACTTACCTAACCTAGCATCCTGGACAGCTAAATGTTTACGTCAGTGCCTTAGGTATTAATGTATTTTTTTCCTGGTGATGAGGTTACATACATAGTAATGTCCTGATAAAACTTACCTAACCTAGCATCCTGGACAGCTAAATGTTTACGTCAGTGCCTTAGGTATTAATGTATTTTTTTCCTGGTGATGAGGTTACATACATAGTAATGTCCTGATAAAACTTACCTAACCTAGCATCCTGGACAGCTAAATGTTTACGTCAGTGCCTTAGGTATTAATGTATTTTTTTCCTGGTGATGAGGTTACATACATAGTAATGTCCTGATAAAACTTACCTAACCTAGCATCCTGGACAGCTAAATGTTTACGTCAGTGCCTTAGGTATTAATGTATTTTTTTCCTGGTGATGAGGTTACATACATAGTAATGTCCTGATAAAACTTACCTAACCTAGCATCCTGGACAACTAAATGTTTACGTCAGTGCCTTAGGTATTAATGTATTTTTTTCCTGGTGATGAGGTTACATACATAGTAATGTCCTGATAAAACTTACCTAACCTAGCATCCTGGACAGCTAAATGTTTACGTCAGTGCCTTAGGTATTAATGTATTTTTTCCTGGTGATGAGGTTACATACATAGTAACCCTGGTAGTCAAGAGGCTTCATATCCCAATAATCACCCAGTCTCCACAGACTCATATAGTAATTATAATTGTATATATCTATGCACATACACTCGAGCAGCATGACGTGTACCAGTGGACGAATATTTCAGACTAGATATGCTTATCTAGCCTGAAGACTGACGCTGTTTATAATCCCATGTTTTAGGGATTATAAACAGTGCCTCTCTTCGATCCTTCCCTTAGCCAGGAGTCGATCAGTAGAAAATGAGGAGGAATTTCAGGTAATCAGTCCCTCAGCCTGGATTAGATTCATCTTCTTAAGATTGACGGACTAATGACATCGACTCCAAGTTGAGGGACTGATTACCCCAGATCTTCTAGTCTTTTTCCACCATTCTTCTTTGTATTGGACTGAAGAAGCCACTGGCTGGCGAAACGTAACTTAATAAAGATTCCCAAAATTCTACACAAGTGACACATTCTTCACAATATATCTATGTTGAGACCAACACCCAGGTGGTTAATGGGGTTTAAAGTCTATCTACTACATGAGGGTTATTAAGGCTTCATGTAAAAATTAATAATTTTGTACCAAAAGGACCTTAGAAAACTTGCCTAACCTTATTATAACAAGCGCAATTTAATTTAACCTAATCCAGCTAAGTACGTTTTAGATAAGTTTACAATAATTTAATAATAAACAACAAATCAATATAAACGTCCTGTATGATTCAGTGTATATACACTGAATCATACAGGACACCTTTCAGTATATATACACTGAATCATACAGGACACCTTTCAGTGTATATACACTGAATCATACAGGACACCTTTCAGTATATATACACTGAATCATACAGGACACCTTTCAGTGTATACACACTGAATCATACAGGACACCTTTCAGAATATATACACTGAATCATACAGGACACCTTTCAGTATATATACACTGAATCATACAGGACACCTTTCAGTATATATACACTGAATCATACAGGACACCTTTCAGTATATATACACTGAATCATACAGGACACCTTTCAGTGTATACACACCGAATCATACAGGACATCTTTCAGTATATATACACTGAATCATAAAGGACACCTTTCATTATATATACACTGAATCATACAGGACACCTTTCAGTATATATACACTGAATCATACAGGACACCTTTCAGTATATATACACTGAATCATACAGGACACCTTTCAGTATATATACACTGAATCATACAGGACACCTTTCAGTATATATACACTGAATCATACAGGACACCTTTCAGTATATATACACTGAATCATACAGGACACCTTTCAGTGTTTAATACACTGAATCATACAGGACACCTTTCAGTATATATACACTGAATCATACAGGACACCTTTCAGTATATATACACTGAATCATACAGGACACCTTTCAGTATATATACACAATCATACAGGACACCTTTCAGTATATATACACTGAATCATACAGGACACCTTTCAGTATATATACACTGAATCATACAGGACACCTTTCAGTATATATACACTGAATCATACAGGACACCTTTCAGTATATATACACTGAATCATACAGGACACCTTTCAGTGTATATACACTGAATCATACAGGACACCTTTCAGTATATATACACTGAATCATACAGGACACCTTTCAGTGTTTAATACACTGAATCATACAGGACACCTTTCAGTATATATACAATGAATCATACAGGACACCTTTCAGTATATATACACGGAATCATACAGGACACCTTTCAGTATATATACACTGAATCATACAGGACACCTTTCAGTATATATACACTGAATCATACAGGACACCTTTCAGTATATATACACTGAATCATACAGGACACCTTTCAGTATATATACATTGAATCATACAGGACACCTTTCAGTGTATATACACTGAATCATACAGGACACCTTTCAGTATATATACACTGAATCATACAGGACACCTTTCAGTATATATACACTGAATCATAAAGGACACCTTTCAGTATATATACACTGAATCATACAGGACACCTTTCAGTATATATACACTGAATCATACAGGACACCTTTCAGTATATATACACTGAATCATACAGGACACCTTTCAGTGTATATACACTGAATCATACAGGACACCTTTCAGTATATATACACTGAATCATACAGGACACTTTTCAGTATATATACACTGAATCATACAGGACACCTTTCAGTATATATACAGTGAATCATACAGGACACCTTTCAGTATATATACACTGAATCATACAGGACACCTTTCAGTATATATACACTGAATCATACAGGACACCTTTCAGTATATATACACTGAATCATACAGGACACCTTTCAGTATATATACACTGAATCATACAGGACACCTTTCAGTATATATACACTGAATCATACAGGACACCTTTCAGTGTATATACACTGAATCATACAGGACACCTTTCAGTATATATACACTGAATCATACAGGACACCTTTCAGTATATATACACTGAATCATACAGGACACCTTTCAGTATATATACACTGAATCATACAGGACACCTTTCAGTATATATACACTGAATCATACAGGACACCTTTCAGTATATATACACTGAATCATACAGGACACCTTTCAGTGTTTAATACACTGAATCATACAGGACACCTTTCAGTATATATACACTGAATCATACAGGACACCTTTCAGTATATATACACTGAATCATACAGGACACCTTTCAGTATATATACACTGAATCATACAGGACACCTTTCAGTATATATACACTGAATCATACAGGACACCTTTCAGTATATATACACTGAATCATACAGGACACCTTTCAGTATATATACACTGAATCATACAGGACACCTTTCAGTATATATACACTGAATCATACAGGACACCTTTCAGTATATATACACTGAATCATACAGGACACCTTTCAGTGTTTAATACACTGAATCATACAGGACACCTTTCAGTATATATACACTGAATCATACAGGACACCTTTCAGTATATATACACTGAATCATACAGGACACCTTTTAGTGTTTAATACACTGAATCATACAGGACACCTTTCAGTATATATACACTGAATCATACAGGACACCTTTCAGTATATATACACTGAATCATACAGGACACCTTTCAGTATATATACACTGAATCATACAGGACACCTTTCAGTATATATACACTGAATCATACAGGACACCTTTCAGTATATATACACTGAATCATACATTACACCTTTCAGTATATATACACTGAATCATACAGGACACCTTTCAGTGTATATACACTGAATCATACAGGACACCTTTCAGTATATATACACTGAATCATACAGGACACCTTTCAGTATATATACACTGAATCATACAGGACACCTTTCAGTATATATACACTGAATCATACAGGACACCTTTCAGTATATATACACTGAATCATACAGGACACCTTTCAGTATATATACACTGAATCATACAGGACACCTTTCAGTGTATATACACTGAATCATACAGGACACCTTTCAGTATACATACACTGAATCATACAGGACACTTTTCAGTATATATACACTGAATCATACAGGACACCTTTCAGTATATATACACTGAATCATACAGGACACCTTTCAGTGTTTAAATACACTGAATCATACAGGACACCTTTCAGTATATATACACTGAATCATACAGGACACCTTTCAGTGTTTATATACACTGAATCATACAGGACACCTTTCAGTATATATACACTGAATCATACAGGACACCTTTCAGTGTTTAAATACACTGAATCATACAGGACACCTTTCAGTATATATACACTGAATCATACAGGACACCTTTCAGTGTATATACACTGAATCATACAGGACACCTTTCAGTATATATACACTGAATCATACAGGACACTTTTCAGTATATATACACTGAATCATACAGGACACCTTTCAGTATATATACACTGAATCATACAGGACACCTTTCAGTATATATACACTGAATCATAAAGGACACCTTTCAGTATATATACACTGAATCATACAGGACACCTTTCAGTATATATACACTGAATCATACAGGACACCTTTCAGTATATATACACTGAATCATACAGGACACCTTTCAGTGTATATACACTGAATCATACAGGACACCTTTCAGTATATATACACTGAATCATACAGGACACTTTTCAGTATATATACACTGAATCATACAGGACACCTTTCAGTATATATACAGTGAATCATACAGGACACCTTTCAGTATATATACACTGAATCATACAGGACACCTTTCAGTATATATACACTGAATCATACAGGACACCTTTCAGTATATATACACTGAATCATACAGGACACCTTTCAGTATATATACACTGAATCATACAGGACACCTTTCAGTATATATACACTGAATCATACAGGACACCTTTCAGTGTATATACACTGAATCATACAGGACACCTTTCAGTATATATACACTGAATCATACAGGACACCTTTCAGTATATATACACTGAATCATACAGGACACCTTTCAGTATATATACACTGAATCATACAGGACACCTTTCAGTATATATACACTGAATCATACAGGACACCTTTCAGTATATATACACTGAATCATACAGGACACCTTTCAGTGTTTAATACACTGAATCATACAGGACACCTTTCAGTATATATACACTGAATCATACAGGACACCTTTCAGTATATATACACTGAATCATACAGGACACCTTTCAGTATATATACACTGAATCATACAGGACACCTTTCAGTATATATACACTGAATCATACAGGACACCTTTCAGTATATATACACTGAATCATACAGGACACCTTTCAGTATATATACACTGAATCATACAGGACACCTTTCAGTATATATACACTGAATCATACAGGACACCTTTCA
>NC_091353.1:7294944-7352444 GCF_038502225.1 Cherax quadricarinatus
TGTAATAATAAGAATGGTTCAAACAATACACGAGTAACTCCCCGCACATACAAAGAAATTTACACCGACGTTTCGGTCTGACTTGGGCCAGTCAGCAATACATGACGGACGTTTCGGTCCAACTTGGACCAGTCAGCAATACATGTTATTATTATTAATAAAGATTCGCGGGTATTCTCCCGGCCCGGGCCTTTTCCAAGTGGTGGCCCGGCCTTGACTCCCTCTTTAGGGAGTGTCTGAGACCTAAGTCTCCCATGGGAGGAGGCACAAGTACCTCCTCATCTTTGGGACCAACTGTCCCCAGGCCTAGCCACAAGATAGGCCTCTCTGGTCTGCCATCCCCGCCCCAAGGGGGCTAATGGGAATGACAGTCTTATGAGCTAAAGGCTCGGGCACCTACCCTACCCTAGAAGGGCTGGGCATGGTATCGATGTGCAATACATGACCAAGTGAAAGAATACGAATCACTGGAGGATCCACTAACTCACCAAGATTAGTTGAATATGCAAATTTTTGTATGCTCTTTGTTAATTTTTGCACCAAAATTAACCAGAGCGTCTAATCTCTTCTTACTAAAATTTACATATCACGAAATAATTAATTCCGTGTAACATATCTGAGAATTTGCATAACTAGCGGCTTTTTCCTCTACATTCCAGCACCAGAAGGTGTATGTCTGTCTGTGTATATACACTGAGAGTATACTTTAATCTCTGATCGACACCATGCCCAGCCCTTCTAGGGTAGGGTAGGTGCCTGAGCCCGAGCCTTTAGCTCATAAGACTGTCATTCCCATTTGCCCCCTTGAGGCGGGGATGACAGACCAGAGAGGCCTAGCTTGTGGCTAGGCCTGGGGACAGTTGGTCCCAAAGATGAGGAGGTACTTGTGCCTCCTCCCATGGGAGACTTAGGTCTCAGACACTCCCTAAAGAGGGAGTCAAGGCCGGGCCACCACTTGGAAAAGGCCCGGGCCGGGAGAATACCGGCTAATCTTTAATAATAATAATAATAATAATAATAATAATAAATTTAATCTATTTTAGGTATCAGTGTTGCTGGCCGGTGGTGAATAGGTTCGGTGACATCTTAATGACCCTCTGGTAGTGTATATAGGCTGCAAACTTTATTAATATACCCTACTCTAGCACCACCATTACTGTTTTAAACTGCCACTACCTACAACGATATTACCACCTTGTACACCACCTGCAACGATATTACTACCTTGTACACCACCTACAACGATATTACCACCTTGTACACCACCTACAACGATATTATTACTGTTTACCATGTACAGTCCTGGAGGTGGGAAGTACAGTGCCTGCGCTCTGAAGAAGGGGTGTTGATATGTTGCAGCTTATTAAATGGAGTGTAGGCGAGCCTCTGGCAAGACAATGATGGAGTGAATGATGATGAAAGTGTTTCTTCTTTGTCGAGTCACCCTGCCTTGGTGGGAGACAGCCGGTGTGTTAATGAAACGAAACGCCACCTGCAACTATAATACCACCTTATGCCCCGTGGTTTGGTGGCTAAAGCTCTCGCTTCAAACAGCGAGGGTCTGCGTTCGATTCCCAGCGAGGATAGAAACATCGGGGATGTTTCTTTATACTGGTTGTCTATGTTCACCCATCAGTAAAATGGGTACTTGGGTGTTAGTCGACTGGTGTGGGTCGCATCCTGGGACAAGGATTTAATTTCCCCGAAATGCTCTGGGCTGTATACCATGTACATGTACTTGTAATAAATAAAGATATTACCTACATTAATATCACCTCTTCTTTATACACCACTACAGCTAGTCGCCAGCCCCGTCTCTGCTACTGATGACACTCTGGCCCACACAGCCAGCCTACACTAACATCACACACACACACGTCCCTAAGGAGACGGTGCTGATACACCACCCACAATATATGCTCTCACTTCGTTTTTAATTGCAGCAGATTAGCGCTGCATCCCCAGCTCCGCACCTCTAACATGAAAGCCAAGCCCACACACGCCACCCTCCCGAGTCAACTCGATCTCATACAACCCGCTCTACGTCGTTGTGAGTTGCGACCACACGGGACAACTGCTGGAAGATAGAAGGAACTTCATGCGTCATGGCTGGGCTGGGTCGTCTCTCTGTTACTGAAGCAGCTGCAAGGGAATTCATCTTGTGTCTGTTGGTTCCTTCTGGGTAGTGGTATGCGGGTTTTCTAGCTCGTTTTTCCATCCCGGAAAAAAAACGGTATCTTGTTTGGCTTGATAATTCACGAGTGAAAAAAGAAGAGGTGAATTATTAGAGAATTTATACACTTCTAAAAAGTTCTTGATCTTAAAAAAAATAAGCCTAACGTCCCCTACCTCAGATCAAACTAGTTCCTATTTCCTAAGGCGCTGGATGACCCCTACGGGTTTACGGCAACTCCAAACATTCAGCGTCAGTCAAAATATTAAACCATATTTTTAATAAAAAAGTATAATTTAAAGAAATTAAAACAATAATCATATTCGGCTGCTCTACGGACAAATATTTACGAAGTCATCATCAATATTTTTTTTTACAGAGAAAACGTCTCCATAAACCACTATGTTAAAGGTAAACTTATATATTTTTGAAACATTAGTCTGGATACGTATCCCGAGAAGTACGTATTGTTTCTCAGTGATAATATGCTAAGAGATTAATTTATTCGCTACTGAAGGGATTAAACTATCCTTGTCTGGCAGTGAACAGGTTACATGCAGTCTTGAAGACCCTCGTGTAGTCGATAAGTTTTAAACCCCAGAAACCAACCAATTTTAAAGTATAACTTAATTATTCCTAAAAATTAATAATCAGACTTAAATCACATAAGGACCAGTGTTGCAACTCTTCCCATCTAGTTACCTTGCAGCCCAAACTCAAATAAATACGACGAAGGCCTTACAGTTGATAGTGGCAGTTGTTTCTATGTTCATATCTCATTGCGATAAATCCTGGTTGACACTAATGTACCATACAGGCTTCAGGGTGCTGCTGTGTTTGCTACCCAGTCTCGTCATCAATCTCACTAGCAGGATTTCTCTCCTCCGACCCTGCTCTTCTCTCTCCTTGGAGCCGTTGACAAGCAGATAGCTTGTCCTAATCACCTAGTTTAGCCCATGTTAGGTGAGGTGTTTAGGTTTAAGGCCTATCGACTGTCAGGGTCATTAAAGTCGTAAACGATCTCGTTACTAGCCGTTATACAAGTTTTAATGCCGAACGTGTATTAAAATTAAGTAATTTTCCAAGGTTTGATAAAAAACCTATGCATTATAAGGATTATAAAGACAGCTAAGTCTATCTGACAAACATTATACCTACCATATACATTTATATATTAGAGTAATTAAAGGGTTTAAAGTCTACCGAGTACACGAGGATAATTAAGGATGCAAGTGCCTGAGCTTGCTACCATCTGCAGCTCATAAGACTGCCATCCCCACGAGCCCCTTTGAGGCGGGGTAGATGGCAGACCAGAGGCCTAGCTTCTCCCTACGAGCCCCGTGAGGGCGGGGAATGTGGCTAGGCCTGGGGACACTTGGTCCCAAAGATGAGGAGGTACTTGTCCTTCCTCCCATGGGAGACTTAAGTCTCGAGACACTCCCCAGATAGGGAGCCAAGGCCGGGTCACCACTACTTGGAAAAGACCCGGGCCGGGACAATACCGGCGAATAAAAAAAAAAAAAAATAAGGATGCAAGTCACATATTTACCTTCAGCCAAACATACTTTAAACCCTAGAATAGGTATTAAACTCATGTCTGAGTAAATACTTAAAGGTTAGGTTAGGTAAGATTGGTCAGGAAACAAGACATTTGCTTCTTGACGCGGGTCTTGATGACCCGCCACTGGAGCTTTTATCTGACCGTAACCTTCCGTTGGCTTACCAGTCTACCTGTCTAAAAATGTTATGTAATTATTAACAGGTTAGGTAAAGTTTCTCAGGAAATAGGACAAGTGTTTCCTGACGCTGGTCTTAATCAGATGAAGACCCGCCGCTGGAACCTTCTGTTGACTAATTCGTCTTCTGGATTCGCCAGTACTCTCCCGGTCCGGGTCTTTTCCAGATGGTGACCCGGCCTTGGCTCCCTGTCTTGGGAATATCTGAGACCTATGTCTGCCATGGGAGGAGGCACAAGTACCTCCTCATCTTCTGGGACCAACTGTCCCCAGGCCTAGCCCCCATTACCTCCCCTCACAGGGCTCGTAGGGAGAAACTAGGCCTCTGGTCTGCCATCTTCCCCGTCTCAAGGGGGGGGAGGGCTCGTGGGAATGGCAGTCTTGTGAGCTGCAGGTGGCAGCAAGCTCTGGCTCTGGCACCTTCCCCTCCCCAGGAGGGCTCGTGGGAATGGTGTCTTTTTTTTTTATTCGCCGGTACTCTCCCGACCCGGGTCTTTTCCAAGTAGTGGTGACCCGGCCTTGGCTCCCTATCTGGCGAGTGTCTCGAGACCTAAGTCTCCCATGGGAAGAGGTACAAATACCCCCCTCACCTTTAGGACCAAGTGTCCCCCAGCCTATCCACAGTCCCCGCCCTCACGGGGCTCGCAGGGAGAAGCTAGGCCTCTGGTCTGCCATCTACCCCGCTCCAAAGGGGCTCGTGGGGATGGCAGTCTTGTGAGCTGCAGGTGACAGCAAACTCGGGATATTCTATGGTGTCCTTTTTTTTTTTTTTTATTCGCCGGTACTCTCCCGGCCCGGGTCTTTTCCAAGTAGTGGTGACCCGGCCTTGGCTCCCTATCTGGGGAGTATCTCGAGACCTAAGTCTCCCATGGGAGTAGGCACAAGTATCCCCTCATCTTTGGGACCAAGTATCCCCAGGCCTCGATGACTGATCCACTAAGGAGCAATGAGGTCTAGCAAGTGACGCTGCGCATAATACAGACATGCAATTTCACTTGCACGTCTGTATGTTTTCCTGATAAATATACCACCATACATTGTTGTTTCTTTGACCAGGTAAAATATTTCTTGCCTTGTCGTCATTATTCATCTGGTAAACCATCCGCTGGCCTACCAGAGACAGGTGATGAACGAGACAGGTGCAGCACTTGTGTATCTTTACTGTAGAGTTGTTTCATTTGTTCAGCTTCTTCAGTCGATAGGAGGGAGGGAAAATAGCACTGGAGACATCAGTAGTCATTTTGAAGTAATTTTTGAGACCTGTATATAGCCCGACCTTATTAGCGAGTACCTGGGTCACGTGACTAAAAGCTCTGGCGGCAGGTCATCATATAAATATATTTTGTTGGATCAGGCTAAATTAAACTGCGCTTGTTATAACAAGGTTAGGTAAGTTTTCTAAGGTGCTTTTGGTACAAAATTATTAATTTTTACATTATCATAACTGAAAAAAATCTTTAAGAAAGGACTTAAATTTTAACGAGTTCTTGATAATTGAGCAGTTTTACCTATTCGGCACGACATATATATATATATATATATATATATATATATATATATATATATATATATATATATATTATATATATATATATATATATATTATATATATATATATTATATATATTATATATATATATATATTATATATATATATATATTATATTATATATATATATCAGGTTAGTAGATAGTTCAGGAGTTACAGTGAGAAGGCGATAACCATGTCCGGCCAACAGTGCTCCTGCGGCAGGAATATACTTCTGGGCCTTGGATGTATACACCGTTCCTAGTTTATACACACACCTCAAAAAATACACGCTACGTATATATTCGAAACACACACACACACACACACACACACACACACACACACACACACACACACACACACACACACACACACACACACACACACACACCCGTGTTTACGATACAGGTAAAGTAAGAGCCAAGTCGTAAGTTCTAGTTAGTGGAGGGGGTAACTCAAGGAATTCCTCTCTCCTCCCTCCATCCCCAGGCTCTCCAGCCATTCCTGGCCTAAACAGGAACTGGTGCTTTGTGCACCCGTGGCAAGCCCTTATCACGCCGGGGAGATAAATTGATCATGTAGGATGAATCCTACGTCAAGTTTCTATCTCACAGAGGTGTTTATGTGTGTTTCTTTTGGTTGTTGGGTGTGTACATGTTAAAATGATTTTATTGTTTGTCTTATTCTGAACTGTTACGTGTGGGGAAAGTGTGTGTGAGAAAGAGCGAGAGAGAGAAGTTAGGGGGGATATTCACTGAGAAGTGTATATCTCTTGTTTATTGTTAAGTTGTCCGAATTAACTGATAGCCTAATGGGGACAGCATGAAGTCACTTAATTAAAAATATGGAAGATAAAGCCTAGATACTGAAAAGAAGTCTATTTAATTTCAACTAAAGTTGAATCGCAGGACGTTGCGTATAGCTGCTACAAAAGTTCCTGCAGTAACTGCTAAGTTTTAATTAATAAAGTAATTTAACACGAAAGCCTAGTTTAAGCAAACGCAGAGACTTACCTGCTGCTGGAAGGCTTTAGATATTCAAGTCATCGAATAAATAACTCTCAGAGCCTATATTCCCTGGTGTTATCACAATCACTTCTCAAATTACACTGCCCCTTTCATACGCGTCCGAAACATAAATCATGTATGATGTAAGGTCTCATGCTCCATGAAATAACTGGGTTAATGGTCATTTTGGCTGCAGCGTCACCTGTTCACCACGTCAAGAAAGGATTCTGCGTATATGAACAGAAACATGCATCTCACGGACACAGGCTATATATACACCAATAGGTATATTTCTCTCAGTGTATATATGCTGGGAGTTTAATTTAATCCCTATTTTAGGGATATATTCTTTTCTGGTGGTGAAAAGGTTACGTGGAACCTCAACAACCCTTGTGTAATCAATAAGCTTTGAAACCCCCATTAGCCCAACAGAGTTAAGCGCTTGCCCACTCCCACCTTCATGCACATATACAAGCTGTCAGGACGAAAAAAGGTACATACGATAAATGACAGCAAGTATGGAGGTACCTATTTACACTATGACAATACGTCAGTAGGTGACCCGTGACAAGACAGTCACCAACTCACATCTTGAAGATTGAGACACTTATGCAGCATATGGGAATCTTTATTCAGGAAACGTTTCGCCACACAGTGGCTTCATCAGTCCAATACAAAGAGGAAGGCGTAAGGAGAGGAGGAGAATGAGGTAATCAGTCCCTCAACCTGGAGTCGATGTGTTCAGTCCATCAATCTTGTAGAATGTACATTTTACAAGATTGATGGACTGAACACATCGACTCCAGGTTGAGGGACTGATTACCTCATTCTCCTCCTCTCCTTACGCCTTCCTCTTTGTATTGGACTGATGAAGCCACTGTGTGGCGAAACGTTTCCTGAATAAAGATTCCCATATGCTGCATAAGTGTCTCAATCTTCAACTTGTCGGTTTTTCAAACCATTCATCACAACTCACATCTTATTGTTCAAGGTTATAGACATTCACGTATTTTTCTGGTTATCTAAGCGACATGTCTAAATCACCCTTGTAAAGTCGCTAGATCATTCACATAGATCGTATACATAACCCTTACACAGACACTTCACATAACACATTATCTCTGTTTTCTTAATTTAAGATTTCCGACTTAGTAATTACTAATTAATGGAGTTTAAAGGCTATTCCACTACACGATGGTTATTAAGGTTGCATGGCCCCTATTTAACATTATTAATATTAATATCACTTAATATCTACTACACGAGGGTCGCAAAGGCTTCATAACACCTATTCACCCCCATGTCAAAAATGCTTTAATACCCTTATACAGAGATTAAAGTAATCGTCGGTATATATACACCGAGATGTATATATACACCGAGAGGTATATATACACCGAGAGGTATACACCTCTCGGTGTACACAGAACTTATTGATAGGTAAGGATAACGGCTAGGGTAATATTAGGTTCCTCATCCGGCGGGGCATAATAAACAGGTAGCGTGCTTAGGTACCCTCCCCAAGGGTACCCTAAAGTCAAAATAGACAGACAGACAGACAGACAAATAGAGATAAATAGACAGACAGACGGCGGCTCTTTTCAAGCCCTGACGTGAGATACCGCCAGGTAAATTTATGATGGTTACACCTCTGCTACTTTGAGAAGTCTTTCTAGTGATGGTCAAGAAATTTGACTGACCCTCCTCCTCCTATGATCAAACCTGATTATCTCCCATCACCCAGATCATGTATGATCTACATGAATAATAATAATAATAGTAATAATAATAATAATAATAATAATAATAGTATTAATAATAATAATAATAATAATAATAATAATAATAATAATAATAATAATAATAATAATAGTATTAATAATAATAATAATAATAATAATAATAATAATAATAATAATAATAATAATCTAAGTGATTTCAGAAGTGATAATAATAATAATAATAATAATTCATAAAAACAGCAACAATAAAAAATATTAACTTTAAACACACCACGTGACATTATACCGGGGTAGGCGGCCTGAGCTTGCTACCATCTGCAGCTCATAAGGCTGCCATCCCCACGAGCCCCTTCGAGGCGGGGTAGATGGCAGACCAGAGGCCTAGCTTCTCTCTACGAGCCCCGTGAGGGCGGGGAATGTGGCTAGGCCTGGGGACACTTGGTCCCAAAGATGAGGAGGTACTTGTCCTTCCTCCCATAGCAGACTTAAGTCTCGAGACACTTCCCAGATAGGGAGCCAAGGCCGGGTCACCACTACTTGGAAAAGACCCGGGCCGGGAGAGTACCGGGGAATAAAAAAAAATATTAACCTCTAAGTGTTTAGTGTAACATTTCCAATACACAAACTTACAATACTAATTTAGGGTTGATGGTTAATTAAACTTGTACTATACGAGGGTCATTACAGCTTCATGTTTACCACCAGTCAACAATGTTTAAATCCATAAAAAAGGGAATAGAATGTAAGCGCTCGTGCGGGGGTGCTGCGGAACTGCAGCACCCCCTATTTTATTTAATTATTTGATTATATAATGTACAAGTATAAAGAAAGAATTAAATAAAAAACGACTCATTATATTGCATGTTATCGATAATACTGAGAGAAAATAGGGGGTGCTGCAGTTCCACAGCACCCCCGCACGAGCCACCACTGCTCTAAAAGGTATATACAGTGAGACATACACCCATCGGTGTATATATAAGGAGTCAAAGGTAATCTCTGAATACATGTATACACAGAAGAGACGACAGAAGAGTTACAAGATTGCAAATATATGGGTAAAATTTGGTTAGTGATGTTTTCACGGCGTTGAGGTCCAAGGTAAATACTAGTTGTGTCAGCTCTGTTTGTTTTCTCCAGTTCTCACTCTATAATTTCAACCACTGTTGAAACTGGGCCGCGATGATATCTAGGCAGGTGATCTTCGCAATTATAGTCCATCGACCAGCTATCAGATCGACGTCTGGGCATCTCATCCGGTGGAGAGATGGCTCTTTAAGATGTATTTCTCGGGAGGAGATAGATATGTTATCAGTTTTCAGCTGTTATCGGTAGGAAAGCTTCCTCTGTAAGGTTATCGGCACAGATCACTTCCTCAGAGTCAATATACTCATCAGAAAAAAATTTCCAAAATAGTGAATAATTTCAATAAATTATTTTTTAATTTTTATTTTTTGCATGTAAATAAAATTTAACAAGATTAATCGAATAACGAAAAATACTTGAAACTAAAATCATACTCTGTAAAATTTATTTATGATTGCTTATATTTCGTTTTTAATTGCATATCAAATCATAAGAAGAGGCAATAAAAATCTCCTCACTTATATGCTTAACTCGTGTCAGGAAAGGGAGCTTGAGCCTGACCTTCCTACCACCTGCAGCTCACAAGACTATTCCCACGAGCCCCCTTGGGGCGGGGAACATGGCAGACCAGAGGCCTAGGTTCTTCCTACGAGCCCCGTGAGGGCGGGGAATGTGGCTAGGCCTGGGGACAATTGGTCCCGGAAGATGAGGAGGTACTTGTACCTCCTCCCATGGAAGACATAGGTCTCGAGACACTTCCAAGACAGGGAGCCAAGGCCGGGTCACCACTATTTGGAAAAGACCCAGGCCGGGAGAGTACCGGCGAATAAAAAAATAAGATAAAAAAATAGGAGAATACCGGCGAATCAACAAGAAGAAGAAGAAACAATAGGAAGAAAGAAGATACCACTTCCACGAGCCATCTTAGGGCGGGGATGGTGCCAGAGTTTGCTACCATTTGCAGCTGATGAGGCTGCCACTCCCACGCGTCCCCCTGGGGCGAGGCGGATGGCAGACCAGAGGCCTAGCTTCTCCCTACGAGCCCCGTGAGGGTGGGGAATGTGGCTAGGCCTGGGGACAGTTGGTCCTGAAGTTGAGGAGGTACTTGTACCTCCTCCCATGGCAGACATAGGTCTCAGACACTCCCAAGATAGGGAGCCAAGACCGGGCCACCATCTGGAAAAGACCCGGACCGGAAGAGTACCGGCGAATCAAGAAAAAGAAAATAAATACTTGTCCTGTTTCCTGACAAACCTTAACTAACCTAGCCTATCCAATAAACTTAATTTTTTAAAGGGGCGGACTGGTAAGCGAGTGGAAGGCCTCGTTCAGATGACAAAAAGCTATAGCTGCGGGACAGGAAACACTTGTCCAATTTTCTAACCAATCTTAACTAACCTACAGAGCTTCTAAGCAACAAATTTACTGAATGCTGACATGGATAATTAGACAAATAATTAGTTCCATTTTAGTGCTATAAGTTTGTTAAATATTTTGTTAATTAAAGACTGTGCATATATATATATATATATATATATATATATATATATATATATATATATATATATATATATATATATATAATTAAGATAACTGTGGCTTGGCCAGGACTCGATCCTGCGTTCCCATGCCCAGCCCCGTGTGAACTGAACAAAGTACGCATGATTCTATCCATTGGAACACCATCTTTAAACAGCAGGCACCCAGCAGTACGAAGCATGTTATCCTGATGCAAGGACATTCGTGGTCGTGGAGCCTCAGAGACTAATTTCAACCTCATCCTGGTTGGTGTACCAGCCCTCACGAACAGTCTATAGATCAATGAAATCGCGAAACAAGTGATATTGAATCATTTACAGGATAACAAGCTCAGTACTGCTGAGCACCTGGTGTTTAAGGATGGTGGTCCAGTGGATAGAGTGATACGTATTTTGTTTATTTTACGCGAATCTGGGCATGGGAACACAGGATCGAGTCCTGGCCAACCCGCAGTTCTGTTAATGATTCAGAATAACGTGTTTCGTGATTTCATTAATATACATACATACATATATATATATATATATATATATATATATATATATATATATATATATATACATTATATATATATATATATATATATATATATATATATATATATATATATATATATATATATATATATATACATTATATATATATATATATATATATATATATATATATATATATATATATATATATATATATATATATATATATATATATATATATATATATATATATATATATATGATGAATGGTTTGAAAAACCGACAAGTTGAAGATTGAGACACTTATGCAACATATGGGAATCTTTATTCAGGAAACGTTTCGCCACACAGTGGCTTCATCAGTCCGATACAAAGTAGAAAGGCGTAAGGAGAGGAGTTTGAGGTAATCAGTCCCTCCTCTCCTTACCCATTTTTACTTAGTATTGGACTGATGAAGCCACTGTGTGGCGAAACGTTTCTTCAATAAAGATTCCTATATGTTGCATAAGTATTTCAATTCATATATATATATATATATATATATATATATATATATATATATATATATATATATATATATATATATATATATATATATATATATATATTCGTTGTTACTTTTAAACATAATTATAAAGCATTATAATTCTTGTTCTTAATAAATTCAACTAATTTTCCTCCTCTTGATAACTCGGAGGTCAACAGAAACTCATTTTCCTATTTTTCCTGACAATACTCCACCAAAAACCAGTTGAGATTCTTATGGTCTCGCGGATAATATATGTTCCAGTCTGGATCATTTGGGACGGACGGCAAAAAGGAGTTTCCTCAAGGCTCCGATTTGACTCCCAGTTATGCAAGAGTATGTTGGTGAATGAAATGAATAACTGACATTATACAGCTGGTGCATAGACACCCATCTTGTGAGGCACATACACTGTGTTTCTACTCTGGTGGGAACACCAGCTGTGTTGCTACACTATTCTGTGTGATAGTTACATTGTGGGAACACCAGCAGTGTTGCTACACTATTCTGTGTGATAGTTACATTGTGGGAACACCAGCTGTGTTGCTACACTATTCTATATGATAGTAACATTGTGGGAACACCAGCAGTGTTGCTACACTATTCTATATGATAGTAACATTGTGGGAACACCAGCAGTGTGTTGCTACACTATTCTATATGATAGTTACATTGTGGGAACACCAGCAGTGTTGCTACACTATTCTATATGATAGTTACATTGTGGGAACACCAGCAGTGTGTTGCTACACTATTCTATATGATAGTTACATTGTGGGAACACCAGCAGTGTTGCTACACTATTCTATATGATAGTTACATTGTGGGAACACCAGCAGTGTTGCTACACTATTCTATATGATAGTTACATTGTGGGAACACCAGCAGTGTTGCTACACAATTCATTACGAGTTACATTGTGGGAACACCAGCTGTGTTGCTACACAATTCATTACGAGTTACATTGTGGGAACACCAGCAGTGTTGCTACACAATTCATTACGAGTTACATTGTGGGAACACCAGCAGTGTTGCTACACAATTCATTACGAGTTACATTGTGGGAACACCAGCAGTGTGTTGCTACACTATTCTATATGATAGTTATATTGTGGGAACAACAACAGTGTGTTGCTACAGTATTCTATATTATAATTTTATTGTGGGAACAAGAGCAGTGTTGCTATACTATTCTATATAATAGTTACATTGTGGGAACAAAAGATATTAAGGAACAGGGTATTGTATTTTGTCTGTCAGGAGAAACGATTTTTTCCCCGATATAGGTCGCGAAGTAGACCTGTATTCTAACAGTAAATATACAGTCCTTCTGTAGATAAGTTAACGGAGGTTGAAGCCTGTAGACTACATGTTACTTGTTCACCACCATAAATACTCTAATCCCCTTATAAGAGACTGAAATTACTACCTCTCAATGTAGTTACACCGAGATGCAAACGCTTCTCAGTTTAGGTTAGGTAAGATTTGTCAGGAAAGAGGACGAGTATCTCCTGACACTAGTCTTAATCATATGGAAAACCCGTGGTATCCGATGCTTCTGTAGGTTAGATTAGGTAAAATTTCTCGGGAAACAGGACAAGTGTTTCCTGACAAGGGTCTGAGTTATATGATGACCAGCAGCTGGAGCTTTTGGTCATCTGCTCAAAGCCTTCCACTATAGGCTTCTATAGCAATTAAAACTAAAAAAAATATATGGACCCAACTGAGGACTACAAATCAAGAGAGGGCAAAGGTCGACTCCTGCTTCTCATCAATCTTCTAGACACGGTACTTCTATCACCCATATATTATACAACAGACGTAGAGACGTCGAGCTATGATCTTGTGCTGTGGGACAATGCCACGTCAGGGCTCAACGGTACTTTATCTAATATCCATGATGATCACTCAATTATCCTCTCTTACACGATATAATTAGAATATAATGGGTATTTTTTCATTGACGACCATCATGCACCAAGTCCTGTTTAGTCTATATAACCTGGCAACTAAAGATATGTTCCTTGGTATGTTTTATATTATCTGTTCGTCTGGAAACCCGACATTGCTTTCTGACACTGGTATTTATTATCTATGGCCATGTTTTAAGTGCTGCTTTGTTCGTTTGGAAACCGGACAATGTTTTCTGAAACGGGTGTTTGTCAGCTGATGACCTGTTACATAACCAGCCTTCCACTGGCCCACCGATGCAAGGCTTTAGACCCCTCATTTAAAACACAAAGGATCACAACATGATAATATCCTAAGATGGTGAGTGGTGATGCTTCGTTCGTCAGGGAACACGACAAGTGCCCCTATGACAAGTCTGAAAAGTAGACGGCTTGTTAATTGGGTTTAAAGCCTATAGACAACACTGAAAATTCAGTAATTGGAAGCACGTATACTCTGCACGACCAATCAAGAATACCTTAATACCTAAAAACAGGGATTAAAATATACTCTCAGCTTACATACGCTGAGAAAAATACACCTCTCGTCTAGGACCCTAAGGTTACATAATATTGACTGCACGCTTAATTGCTTACAAAGTGGCTTCCCGCTGGGTATAGTCCTGCCTCCACCCCGGGAAGCAGGCGTGCTATATCGAGTAACTTCTCTCCCTTGTTTTTCCTGTTCAAAATAAATGCAACTAATTGGTTACATAATTAATCATCTGATATAAATATTCCTTTTAGTGTAGTTGGAACAGCGTGAGGTGTTGTTATATGTACATGATGCAGGTTGGATGATCTCGTTAAAGCTGAGGTGGGTGGTTGGTTGATTGGGATTAAAGTTTATCAACCACACGAGGGTCATTAAGGCCGCACGTATCCTGTTCACCAGGAGTATGACGGGATATATACGAGTAAACATGAGAAAGAATGAGTAAAGAAAACTGATATTACAAAAAGAATAGTTATAATCATAACCTTAACATTTAAAGGGGTGGAAAGGTAAGCCAGCGGAAGGCCTCGGTCAGATGACCAAAAGCTCCAACTGCGGGTCATCATATGACTAAAACCAGCGTCAGGAAACACTTGTTCTAAACCATACCACGAGTGGGATTAGAACCCGCGATCAGAGAGCCACGAAACTCCAGACCAACGCGTTAGCCACTGTGGCTAACGCGTTGGTCTGGAGTTTTATGACTGATCGCGGGTTCTAACCCTACCCGTGGTATGGTTAGTTTGCAACCATGTCATTACGATTTCGTGAGTCAACACTTGTTCTGTTTCCTGACAAACCTTACCTAACCTAACCTGAAGACCAGCGTCAGGAAACACTTGTCCTGTTTCCTGGCAAACCTTACCTAACCTAACCTGAAGACCAGTGTCAGGAAACACTTGTTCTGTTTCCTGACAAACCTTACCTAACCTAACCTGAAGACCAGTGTCAGGAAACACTTGTTCTGTTTCCTGACAAACCTTACCTAACCTAACCTGAAGACCAGCGTCAGGAAACACTTGTCCTGTTTCCTGACAAACCTTACCTAATCTAACCTGAAGACCAGCGTCAGGAAACACTTGTCCTGTTTCCTGACAAACCTTACCTAACCTAACCCGAAGACCAGCGTCAGGAAACACTTGTCCTGTTTCCTGACAAACCTTACCTAACCTAACCTGTAGACCAGCGTCAGGAAACACTTGTCCTGTTTCCTGACAAACCTTACCTAACCTGAAGACCAGCGTCAGGAAACACTTGTCCTGTTTCCTGACAAACCTTACCTAACCTAACCTGAAGACCAGCGTCAGGAAACACTTGTCCTGTTTCCTGACAAACCTTACCTAACCTAACCTGAAGACCAGCGTCAGGAAACTCTTGTCCTGTTTCCTGACAAACCTTACCTAACCTAACCTGAAGACCAGCGTCAGGAAACACTTGTCCTGTTTCCTGACAAACCTTACCTAACCTAACCTGAAGACTAGCGTCAGGAAACACTTGTCCTGTTTCCTGACAAATCTTACCTAACCTAACCTGTAGACCAGCGTCAGGAAACACTTGTCCTGTTTCCTGACAAACCTTACCTAACCTGAAGACCAGCGTCAGGAAACACTTGTCCTGTTTCCTGACAAACCTTACCTAACCTAACCTGAAGACCAGCGTCAGGAAACATTTGTCCTGTTTCCTGACAAACCTTACCTAACCTAACCTGAAGACCAGCGTCAGGAAACTCTTGTCCTGTTTCCTGACAAACCTTACCTAACCTAACCTGAAGACCAGCGTCAGGAAACACTTGTCCTGTTTCCTGACAAACCTTACCTAACCTAACCTGAAGACCAGCGTCAGGAAACACTTGTCCTGTTTCCTGACAAACCTTATCTAACCTAACCTGAAGACCAGCGTCAGGAAACACTTGTCCTGTTTCCTGACAAACCTTACCTAACCTGAAGACCAGCGTCAGGAAACACTTGTCCTGTTTCCTGACAAACCTTACCTGACCTAACCTGAAGACCAGCGTCAGGAAACACTTGTCCTGTTTCCTGACAATCCTTACCTAACCTAACCTGAAGACCAGCGTCAGGAAACACTTGTCCTGTTTCCTGACAAACCTTACCTAACCTAACCTGAAGACCAGCGTCAGGAAACACTTGTCCTGTTTCCTGACAAACCTTACCTAACCTAACCTGAAGACCAGCGTCAGGAAACACTTGTCCTGTTTCCTGACAAACCTTACCTAACCTAACCTGAAGACCAGCGTCAGGAAACACTTGTCCTGTTTCCTGACAAACCTTACCTAACCTAACCTGAAGACCAGCGTCAGGAAACACTTGTCCTGTTTCCTGACAAACCTTACCTAACCTAACCTGAAGACCTGCGTCAGGAAACACTTGTCCTGTTTCCTGACAAACCTTACCTAACCTAACCTGAAGACCAGCGTCAGGAAACACTTGTCCTGTTTCCTGACAAACCTTACCTAACCTAACCTGAAGACCAGCGTCAGGAAACACTTGTCCTGTTTCCTGACAAACCTTACCTAACCTAACCTGAAGACCTGCGTCAGGAAACCCTTGTCTTGTTTCCTGACAAACCTTACCTAACCTAACCTGTAGACCAGCGTCAGGAAACACTTGTCCTGTTTCCTGACAAACCTTACCTAACCTAACCTGAAGACCTGCGTCAGGAAACCCTTGTCTTGTTTCCTGACAAACCTTACCTAACCTAACCTGAAGACCAGCGTCAGGAAACACTTGACCTGTTTCCTGACAAACCTTACCTAACCTAACCTGAAGACCAGCGTCAGGAAACACTTGTCCTGTTTCCTGACAAACCTTACCTAACCTAACCTGAAGACCAGCGTCAGGAAACACTTGTCCTGTTTCCTGACAAACCTTACCTAACCTAACCTGAAGACCAGCGTCAGGAAACACTTGTCCTGTTTCCTGACAAACCTTACCTAACCTAACCTGAAGACCAGCGTCAGGAAACACTTGTCCTGTTTCCTGACAAACCTTACCTAACCTAACCTGAAGACCAGCGTCAGGAAACCCTTGTCTTGTTTCCTGACAAACCTTACCTAACCTAACCTGAAGACCAGCGTCAGGAAACACTTGTCCTGTTTCCTGACAAACCTTACCTAACCTAACCTGAAGACCAGCGTCAGGAAACACTTGTCCTGTTTCCTGACAAACATTACCTAACCTAACCTGAAGACCAGCGTCAGGAAACACTTGTCCTGTTACCTGACAAACCTTACCTAACCTAACCTGAAGACCAGCGTCAGGAAACACTTGTCCTGTTTCCTGACAAACATTACCTAACCTAACCTGAAGACCAGCGTCAGGAAACACTTGTCCTGTTTCCTGACAAACATTACCTAACCTAACCTGAAGACCAGCGTCAGGAAACACTTGTCCTGTTTCCTGACAAACATTACCTAACCTAACCTGAAGACCAGCGTCAGGAAACACTTGTCCTGTTTCCTGACAAACCTTACCTAACCTAACCTGAAGACCAGCGTCAGGAAACACTTGTCCTGTTTCCTGACAAACATTACCTAACCTAACCTGAAGACCAGCGTCAGGAAACACTTGTCCTGTTTCCTGACAAACATTACCTAACCTAACCTGAAGACCAGCGTCAGGAAACACTTGTCCTGTTACCTGACAAACCTTACCTAACCTAACCTGAAGACCAGCGTCAGGAAACACTTGTCCTGTTTCCTGACAAACCTTACCTAACCTAACCTGAAGACCAGCGTCAGGAAACACTTGTCCTGTTTCCTGACAAACATTACCTAACCTAACCTGAAGACCAGCGTCAGGAAACACTTGTCCTGTTTCCTGACAAACATTACCTAACCTAACCTGAAGACCAGCGTCAGGAAACACTTGTCCTGTTTCCTGACAAACATTACCTAACCTAACCTGAAGACCAGCGTCAGGAAACACTTGTTCTGTTTCCTGACAAACCTTACCTAACCTAACCTGAAGACCAGCGTCAGGAAACACTTGTCCTGTTTCCTGACAAACATTACCTAACCTAACCTGAAGACCTGCGTCAGGAAACACTTGTTCTGTTTCCTGACAAACATTACCTAACCTAACCTGAAGACCAGCGTCAGGAAACACTTGTTCTGTTTCCTGACAAACATTACCTAACCTAACCTGAAGACCAGCGTCAGGAAACACTTGTCCTGTTTCCTGACAAACCTTACCTAACCTAACCTGAAGACCAGCGTCAGGAAACACTTGTTCTGTTTCCTGACAAACCTTACCTAACCTAACCTGAAGACCAGCGTCAGGAAACACTTGTCCTGTTTCCTGACAAACATTACCTAACCTAACCTGAAGACCAGCGTCAGGAAACACTTGTCCTGTTTCCTGACAAACCTTACCTAACCTAACCTGAAGACCTGCGTCAGGAAACACTTGTCCTGTTTCCTGACAAACCTTACCTAACCTAACCTGAAGACCAGCGTCAGGAAACACTTGTCCTGTTTCCTGACAAACCTTACCTAACCTAACCTGAAGACCAGCGTCAGGAAACACTTGTCCTGTTTCCTGACAAACCTTACCTAACCTAACCTGAAGACCTGCGTCAGGAAACCCTTGTCTTGTTTCCTGACAAACCTTACCTAACCTAACCTGTAGACCAGCGTCAGGAAACACTTGTCCTGTTTCCTGACAAACCTTACCTAACCTAACCTGAAGACCTGCGTCAGGAAACCCTTGTCTTGTTTCCTGACAAACCTTACCTAACCTAACCTGAAGACCAGCGTCAGGAAACACTTGACCTGTTTCCTGACAAACCTTACCTAACCTAACCTGAAGACCAGCGTCAGGAAACACTTGTCCTGTTTCCTGACAAACCTTACCTAACCTAACCTGAAGACCAGCGTCAGGAAACACTTGTCCTGTTTCCTGACAAACCTTACCTAACCTAACCTGAAGACCAGCGTCAGGAAACACTTGTCCTGTTTCCTGACAAACCTTACCTAACCTAACCTGAAGACCAGCGTCAGGAAACACTTGTCCTGTTTCCTGACAAACCTTACCTAACCTAACCTGAAGACCAGCGTCAGGAAACCCTTGTCTTGTTTCCTGACAAACCTTACCTAACCTAACCTGAAGACCAGCGTCAGGAAACACTTGTCCTGTTTCCTGACAAACCTTACCTAACCTAACCTGAAGACCAGCGTCAGGAAACACTTGTCCTGTTTCCTGACAAACATTACCTAACCTAACCTGAAGACCAGCGTCAGGAAACACTTGTCCTGTTACCTGACAAACCTTACCTAACCTAACCTGAAGACCAGCGTCAGGAAACACTTGTCCTGTTTCCTGACAAACATTACCTAACCTAACCTGAAGACCAGCGTCAGGAAACACTTGTCCTGTTTCCTGACAAACATTACCTAACCTAACCTGAAGACCAGCGTCAGGAAACACTTGTCCTGTTTCCTGACAAACATTACCTAACCTAACCTGAAGACCAGCGTCAGGAAACACTTGTCCTGTTTCCTGACAAACCTTACCTAACCTAACCTGAAGACCAGCGTCAGGAAACACTTGTCCTGTTTCCTGACAAACATTACCTAACCTAACCTGAAGACCAGCGTCAGGAAACACTTGTCCTGTTTCCTGACAAACATTACCTAACCTAACCTGAAGACCAGCGTCAGGAAACACTTGTCCTGTTACCTGACAAACCTTACCTAACCTAACCTGAAGACCAGCGTCAGGAAACACTTGTCCTGTTTCCTGACAAACCTTACCTAACCTAACCTGAAGACCAGCGTCAGGAAACACTTGTCCTGTTTCCTGACAAACATTACCTAACCTAACCTGAAGACCAGCGTCAGGAAACACTTGTCCTGTTTCCTGACAAACATTACCTAACCTAACCTGAAGACCAGCGTCAGGAAACACTTGTCCTGTTTCCTGACAAACATTACCTAACCTAACCTGAAGACCAGCGTCAGGAAACACTTGTTCTGTTTCCTGACAAACCTTACCTAACCTAACCTGAAGACCAGCGTCAGGAAACACTTGTCCTGTTTCCTGACAAACATTACCTAACCTAACCTGAAGACCTGCGTCAGGAAACACTTGTTCTGTTTCCTGACAAACATTACCTAACCTAACCTGAAGACCAGCGTCAGGAAACACTTGTTCTGTTTCCTGACAAACATTACCTAACCTAACCTGAAGACCAGCGTCAGGAAACACTTGTCCTGTTTCCTGACAAACCTTACCTAACCTAACCTGAAGACCAGCGTCAGGAAACACTTGTTCTGTTTCCTGACAAACCTTACCTAACCTAACCTGAAGACCAGCGTCAGGAAACACTTGTCCTGTTTCCTGACAAACATTACCTAACCTAACCTGAAGACCAGCGTCAGGAAACACTTGTCCTGTTTCCTGACAAACATTACCTAACCTAACCTGAAGACCAGCGTCAGGAAACACTTGTCCTGTTTCCTGACAAACCTTACCTAACCTAACCTGAAGACCAGCGTCAGGAAACTCTTGTCTTGTTTCCTGACAAACATTACCTAACCTAACCTGAAGACCAGCGTCAGGAAACACTTGTCTTGTTTCCTGACAAACCTTACCTAACCTAACCTGAAGACCAGCGTCAGGAAACTCTTGTCTTGTTTCCTGACAAACCTTACCTAACCTAACCTGAAGACCAGCGTCAGGAAACACTTGTCCTGTTTCCTGACAAACCTTACCTAACCTAACCTGAAGACCAGCGTCAGGAAACACTTGTCTTGTTTCCTGACAAACATTACCTAACCTAACCTGAAGACCAGCGTCAGGAAACACTTGTCCTGTTTCCTGACAAACATTACCTAACCTAACCTGAAGACCAGCGTCAGGAAACACTTGTCCTGTTTCCTGACAAACATTACCAAGCACTGATAATAAATACAAAATAATGAGAGAATGAAATAGTTTAAGCTAGTAAGGGAATACAACAAACGAGAATATATGAAAATAAAATGTACAATTAAGGTACAACTTTCAAAATTTTTTAATTTCTTACTTTGAATAATAGTAATAATAATAATAATAATAATAATAATAATAATAATAATAATAATAATAATAATAATAATAATAATAATAATCATAATAATAATAATAATAATAATAATAATAATAATAATAATAATAATTATTATTATTATTATTATTATTATTATTATTTATCGGCTTGTTAGATATAACTATACAACAGAGATTTCAATTGGGCTGGAGCTACAAATATAGAATTGAGGAATTAGTAAATCTGATCGACACCATACCCAGCCCTTCTAGGGCAGGGTAGGTCCCTGAGCCAGAGCTTGCAGCTCACAAGACTGTCATTCCCATTAGCCTCCTTGTGGCGGGGATGGCAGACCAGAGAGGCCTAGCTTGTGGCTAGGCCTGGGGACAGTTAGTCCCAAAGATGAGGAGGTACTTGTGCCTCCTCCCATGGGAGACTTAGGTCTCAGACACTCCCTAAAGAGGGAGTCAAGGCCGGGCCACCACTTGGAAAAGTCCCAGATCGGGAGAATACCGGCGAATCTTTAATAATAATAATAATAATATTAAGCAGTCTCATAAAAAGTTATATAGAAAGTGGTCCCATGACAGCATATAGAAAACGAATAATTAGTTTTTTCTTTTTGTGATGGAGGATAGTCAAAAATAATAGTCTCAACTGCCGGGTCGAGTAGTTAGAGGAACGGCGTTCTAGATCTAGCCGGGACGAAGATGGATCGTGTTCTCTGAACGTCCCTCAGGAAATGAGAGTTGAGGGGTCTAGCCATGTTAAGAGACTGCAAGGGGAGTTAAGGATGATTATCAGTGAAGGACGGACTCTCTCCAGAGACAAAGAATTTGATGAATATGACATGTGCGCATCACTCTGTGATGAATTAGACACTTGGGTGTCTTTATTGTGGGAACGTTTTGCCACACAGCGGCTTCATATGTCCTATATAGAGAAGCCGTCGGTTCTCTAAACCAGTCATCTACTTTCTACAACACTCTGGAGTTTTTATTTCCCAAGCGTTTCACCTATACAGTAGGCTCCTTCAGTCGACTACTGACGTAATTAAAACAGGAGACATTCGAAGCATTGATGTGTTCAGTCCATCAGTCTTGAAGTAGGTCTGAGGAGGGATAAATGGATTAGAGTGGCATCAATGTGGGTGGTAGGATACTAAGCCACCCCTCTGAGTGGCATCAATGTGGGTGGTAGGATACTAAGCCACCCCTCTGAGTGGCATCAATGTGGGTGGTAGGATACTAAGCCACCCCTCTGAGTGGCATCAGTGTGGGTGGTAGGATACTAAGCCACCCCTCTGAGTGGCATCAATGTGGGTGGTAGTAGACTAAGGCACCCCTCTGAGTGGCATCAATGTGGGTGGTAGGATACTAAGCCACCCCTCTGAGTGGCATCAATGTGGGTGGTAGGATACTAAGCCACCCCTCTGAGTGGCATCAATGTGGGTGGTAGGATACTAAGCCACCCCTCTGAATGGCATCAATGTGGGTGGTAGGATACTAAGCCACCTCTCTGAGTGGCATCAATGTGGGTGGTAGGATACTAAGCCACCCCTCTGAGTGGCATCAATGTGGGTGGTAGGATACTAAGCCACCCCTCTGAGTGGCATCAATGTGGGTGGTAGGATACTAAGCCACCCCTCTGAGTGGCATCAGTGTGGGTGGTAGGATACTAAGCCACCCCTCTGAGTGGCATCAATGTGGGTGGTAGTAGACTAAGGCACCCCTCTGAGTGGCATCAATGTGGGTGGTAGGATACTAAGCCACCCCTCTGAGTGGCATCAATGTGGGTGGTAGGATACTAAGCCACCCCTCTGAGTGGCATCAATGTGGGTGGTAGGATACTAAGCCACCTCTCTGAGTGGCATCAATGTGGGTGGAAGGATACTAAGCCACCCCTCTGAGTGGCATCAGTGTGGGTGGTAGGATACTAAGCCACCTCTCTGAGTGGCATCAATGTGGGTGGTAGGATACTAAGCCACCCCTCTGAGTGGCATCAATGTGGGTGGTAGGATACTAAGCCACCCCTCTGAGTGGCATCAGTGTGGGTGGTAGGATACTAAGCCACCTCTCTGAGTGGCATCAATGTGGGTGGTAGGATACTAAGCCACCCCTCTGAGTGGCATCAGTGTGGGTGGTAGGATACTAAGCCACCCCTCTGAGTGGCATCAATGTGGGTGGTAGGAGACTAAGGCACCCCTCTGAGTGGCATCAATGTGGGTGGTAGGATACTAAGCCACCCCTCTGAGTGGCATCAATGTGGGTGGTAGGATACTAAGCCACCCCTCTGAGTGGCATCAATGTGGGTGGTAGGATACTAAGCCACCCCTCTGAGTGGCATCAGTGTGGGTGGTAGGATACTAAGCCACCTCTCTGAGTGGCATCAATGTGGGTGGTAGGATACTAAGCCACCCCTCTGAGTGGCATCAGTGTGGGTGGTAGGATACTAAGCCACCCCTCTGAGTGGCATCAATGTGGGTGGTAGGATACTAAGCCACCCCTCTGAGTGGCATCAATGTGGGTGGTAGGATACTAAGCCACCCCTCTGAGTGGCATCAATGTGGGTGGTAGGATACTAAGCCACCCCTCTGAGTGGCATCAATGTGGGTGGTAGGATACTAAGCCACCCCTCTGAGTGTCATCAGTGTGGGTGGTAGGATACTAAGCCACCTCTCTGAGTGGCATCAATGTGGGTGGTAGGATACTAAGCCACCCCTCTGAGTGGCATCAGTGTGGGTGGTAGGATACTAAGCCACCTCTCTGAGTGGCATCAATGTGCGTGGTAGGATACTAAGCCACCCCTCTGAGTGGCATCAGTGTGGGTGGTAGGATACTAAGCCACCCCTCTGAGTGGCATCAATGTGGGTGGTAGGATACTAAGCCACCCCTCTGAGTGGCATCAATGTGGGTGGTAGGATACTAAGCCACCCCTCTGAGTGGCATCAGTGTGGGTGGTAGGATACTAAGCCACCTCTCTGAGTGGCATCAATGTGGGTGGTAGGATACTAAGCCACCCCTCTGAGTGGCATCAATGTGGGTGGTAGGATACTAAGCCACCCCTCTGAGTGGCATCAATGTGGGTGGTAGGATACTAAGCCACCCCTCTGAGTGGCATCAATGTGGGTGGTAGGATACTAAGCCACCCCTCTGAGTGGCATCAATGTGGGTGGTAGGATACTAAGCCACCCCTCTGAGTGGCATCAATGTGGGTGGTAGGATACTAAGCCACCCCTCTGAGTGGCATCAATGTGGGTGGTAGGATACTAAGCCACCCCTCTGAATGGCATCAATGTGGGTGGTAGGATACTAAGCCACCCCTCTGAGTGGCATCAATGTGGGTGGTAGGATACTAAGCCACCCCTCTGAGTGGCATCAATGTGGGTGGTAGGATACTAAGCCACCCCTCTGAGTGGCATCAATGTGGGTGGTAGGATACTAAGCCACCCCTCTGAATGGCATCAATGTGGGTGGTAGGATACTAAGCCACCCCTCTGAGAGTGGGGATTACATTAATGAGAAAGCGCTAAACCCGTATGGCTCAGGCAGCACCTTAGCAATGAAAGGTAAATCAATTTGGTTGTGAGACGCAGCGAGGTAACTCCAGTTCGTTGGATCGTGAGCCTTCCACCAAGCATTAAAACGCCCGTTTCTCCCCCTGTTGAAGCTCTTAGTGGTGGAAACAGTATAGCGAGGCTGTGAACTTGTTTGGTCTAAGACCTAAAAACTTCCCCGAAGGTAATTAGCCCACATTCCACTCACAGTCATAAGCTCTAGCATCAGGACTAATTTAAAATAAAAAGAAAAAATAGAGAAGATTCAAGAATATATACCATGTATATATACTGAGAGGTATATACTGAGAGGTATATACCTCTCAGAATGTAATTTCTACTAGGCCTTACGGAATATTAGTACACGAGGGTCATTAAGGCTGCAGTCACCTCTTCACTGCCAGTCAAGAATATTTTAATACATATTATTATTATTATTATCAAGGGGGAAGCGCTAAACCCGGAGGATTATACAGCACCTGGGGGGGGGATGTGGAAGGCATTCAGGCTTAATTCGGGGAACTGGAGCACAGATCCAATTCCCTAAATCAAGAGCCCCCTCACCAACATCAAGGAACCTTCCTTGAGGGGATTTCAATACATAAAATACTGATTAATGTAAACTCTCAAAATGTATATTCACCGAAATATACATCTCTCGATGTATATTATGCTCCATTAGGCAGGATTCCTTACGAAAGCGGAAGCTCCGCTTTACCGGTTCGGCTCTTTAAAAATAAACAGCCGTACAACTCACAAGGCAAGAATAACCTCTTGATTCGCCGGTACTCCCCCGGCCCGGGCCTTTTCCAGATGGTGACCCGGTCTTGGCAATGTCTTGAGACCTGTCTGCCATGGGACGAGGTATAGATACCTCCTGTCCCCAGGCCTAGCCCCATTCCCCGCCCTCACGGGGCTCATAGCGAGAAATTAGGCCTCTGGTCTGCCATCTTCCCCGCCTCAGAGGGCTCGTGGGAATGGCAGTTTTGCGAGCTGCAGGTGGTAGCAAGCTCTGGCTCTAGCACCTTCCCCGCCCTAGGGAGGCTCGTGGGAATGACAGTCTTGTAAACTCTGGCCACTGGTGGTGAGGTTGCATTTTTTTTATCAATAAAGATTCGCCGGTATTCTCCTGGCCCGGGCCTTTTCCAAGTGGTGGCCCGGCCTTGGCTCCCTGTCTTGGGAGTGTCTGAGACCTAAGTCTCCCATGGGAGGAGGCACAAGTACCCCCTCATCTTTGGGACCAATTGTCCCCAGGCCTAGCCACAAGCTAGGTCACTCTGGTCTGCCATCCCCGCCCCAAGGAGGCTAATGGGAATGACAGTCTTGTGAGCTGCAAGCTCTGGCTCAGGCACCTACCCTGCCCTAGAAGGGCTGGGCATGGTGTCGATGTGAGGTTACGTACAGTCATAATGACCCTTATGTAGTCGACTTGACTTTAAACCCATTAACCAAACTATGTAATAATAATAATAATAATAATAATAAATGCCATAGTACCTATAACACTTAATTATTATTTAATACTGTATTAATAATTATTATTATTATATTTTATATGGTTAACTAAGAAAATAAAATATCTTGTAGCCCCCAACGGTAGTTCAAGGGGTAACTACAGGAGAGTTGGTCCCCGCTGCGAGATCTGTCCAAGTGTGGGTGACACAGGAGGACTTACTGCCGATAGAAAATTAGGACGTGGAGGGTGGGGTGGACAAATGACCTGTGACAGTCCTGGACTAATCACCAGATTACGTGCCGCGTCGAATTAATCTTCATTATGGAGCGAATTTTCTCGCGAGTAGAGCGAGTGAATGGCGAGTGAACTGCCTTTCAAAGTGAGCAGCAGCTTGTTTCTCTAATAAATTTATTTTTAAGTTGGTATTTACAATGGTATATATGCGACTGAAGGTTCTAATTAACATTTATGTGTCAGTTGGTATGCTAATGACGATAATTGTTTAATGGGGTTTGAAGTATATCGACTACACTAAGGTAATTTTTTTTTTTTTATATTTTATTTAAAACCAATACAGTTTAACATAAAAATAAAGAAACAGTATAGAACCTAATCAAATTAACTGACAAACGGATTGTACTTACATGCTCGCAAGATATTACAACAAAAACTTATATCAAGAACATAACTAAAAACAAAATTACATGTCACAGGGTCATGAATTGACATATATACACAACCTTGCATATATATAAATTGTACATATAAATGACATCTGACAAAGGTTCAATACACTTGAACATAAAATATACAAAGAAGTTATATCAGTTAAATCCCATCCTTCACATTAATCAAAAAACCAAAACCTAACATCATAATCTGACTAGATAATCTACATACTTATCCCTAACAATACAGCTGAACGTATCCCAACTTACAAATAAACAGAAAAGAATACAGCTTAGAACACAATAACAAGCTCTATACTGTTACAATACACCCATATAAAACTTTCAGACAAAAGGACTACGTCACTAAACTGTCTAGATATGTCTGTATACCATACAGACTAAAACTTAACATCAAGAACTTGCATGAACACCAAACCGGTATCAGGGTACAGACCTTAATTATAAACTTTAATAACGTCTGACCCATGACAAAGGCTCAATACAATAGAAAGAGATATATATTTCTATATATACACATACACACCCACACACCCACATCCACACACACACCCACACGTACACAAAAATTTTCACAAAATCACATTAATCATATGCACTGTATGCACAATGCAAAACAGGATATAAGTATCTCTCATCGTGCAAAAACCCAGCACGTAACATAAATACAAACTAAAACACACTGCATGTCGCAAATAACTTATTTCTCAAGAATCATGTTATACAAGACTGATACACATCATAATTATACATAAAAAATCTACTATATTATACCTACATTCTGAAAAGTGTTATATCTACCATAACGAGACCTTGAGCTCTACATCCACACTTGGATGCCATAAAGTCCCAATGAAAACCAGGAAACCATTCCAAACCCACATTCACAACACTCTCACGACCCCCCCCCCAGGGAGGCGAGCCCGCTGTTGCCCCCTGACTCCCTCCAACCTATGAAAACCCCTTCATTCACTCATATCCAATCACAGATTTACGAGAATCCCTAACGTTAGCATTCTATACCCCTCTGAGAAAGCCTGATCCCACCTCCTCCCATACAACTCTCTGTTACGACACATCGTACTATAGAACGTTACCGCAAGAACCTTTCTTCTCTCCTCACTATCCCCTCTCCCCCTCATCACCCACGACATATATATATAATCTACCATGATATAATCTAAAGCTCTTATGACACCCTCGTCTAACCCACCCATATCTAGACTTAGAGCACGCAAAACCGTCACCCCACGGCCCCCCACCCTCTGTACCAACCTACTTAACCAGCACCTAACCTCCTCTAGCCCTTCACAAAAGTAAACTACATGGAACGCTGTCTCATCCCCTCCACAGATACCACACCCCCCACCCTCTACAACCTGTCTGTTTCGTAATATCTCACCAGACGGAAGGATCCCATGCAGAAAACGAAACATCACCTCACGCGCCCGAGGTTTTAACTTCAATTTACTAAATCTAAACCAAATACTCTTCCACGCATACATGGGGAACAAACCCTCAACTGGGACAACGCACCTACCTACAAGTAACCTACACAAAACCCTTATACGAACCTTTCTCAGTTCCCTAACCAACATAACAGCCCTCAAAACTATTTCACATTCCCTCAACTCCATTCCTCGATACCACGTACCCAGCCTGTCGTGTATCCTTCCCAAACGCCCCGCGTTCACACCCTCACGCAACACTTCCCATTTAATGAACACACATTTAGCCCTCCGTCTCAAATCCAACAACCCCAACCCACCCTGACTTACAGGTAACATTACAACCTCCCTCCGTAACCAATCACAACGTGAACCCCATAAAAATTTGTACACCCGTCTTAGTATCCCCGCAATCGCTGTCCCTGTAATTGGGAACACAGCTGCAACATACCAAACCTTACTATACAATAAAATGTTCACGACTATCACTCGCTGTATCAGAGTTAGGTGCTGGGGTCTCAGAACACCTAGACGCCCAACGATCCTTTCCAATAACCTATCCGAATTTTCCTCCCGCGCCGCAACCATGTCATCCCTATAAATAATACCACAAATCTTTAAAGACACCGCCCATTCTTTAACAACATTACATCTCCCCCCCACACCCCCCACCCAAGAACCCAACCCCATGCACCTAGACTTCGCACTATTTACCTGCATACCCGTGGCACTTCCAAATAATTGCACCACCTCGTCCAACACACTCATTGACATCCCTGCACGAAAGAGAACAGTGGTGTCGTCAACATATCCAATTAACCCCGGCCAGGCCCTCCCACCCCCCACACTTCCCGCACATGGCGTACATAAGCTACGGTCAACCATTCTATAAAAGGGGTCCTGGAAACACGCAAACAATATTTGGGACATGGGGCATCCCTGTCTAAGGCCTCTTCCCATTGCAATTTCCCTCCCCATACACCCATTAATCTGTATCCTCATTTTCGCCCCCTTGTACAACGTATTTACCCATTCGACTATTTCCTCCCCAAAACCCTGTCTCCTAAGTATAACCTGCAAAGCTCCCCTTTCCACTCTATCATATGCTCCCTGCCAGTCTAGAGCCAACAAAGCCGCCCCTCCACCCCCACCCTTAGCTTCCACAAAACTTCTCAGTATCCCATGTCCTTCAATCATCGACCTTCCCGGCAACCCGAACTGAGATTTTGACACCACCCTCTCCGCTACACATTTGAACCTATTACCTAAAATTTTTGCAAACACCTTATAGTCTGCACACATCAGTGATATGGCTCGGTACTCCCGAAGGGTGGGCTGCCCCTTGACCTTCGGGACCAGCACTACTACTGCTGTTTCCTGCTTCTCCCCCAACTTACCCTTCTCCTTCATACTATTAAATAACCTAACTATAAATTCCTTTATCAACGCCCAATGTTGTAAATAAAATTCTACCGGGAGACCATCAATACCGGGAGCTTTCCCCTTCCTCATTCCCCTTAACGCATTCTCTATTTCCTCTGCCGTAATCTTCCCACCTAAAGCCTTTCGATCACTATTTCCTAAATTACACGTCACATACGTACACACCTTGTCCAATGCCCCGTCACCCACCCCCCCACTGTTCCAGTATTTCTCGTACCAAGCCTCCGCATACGCACACATCCCCTTCGTGGTTCGTATCTCCTGCCCTACTCTATAATTCCCAACCATCTCCGTTACCTCTAAACATGGTATAGCCGTCAGCGCCTGCCTTTGCTTTTGATGCCGCAAAACACACGCTGACGGCTTGTCGCCCCAAAGCACTTCCTCCACCCCTGCCTGCATCCTTACAGCTTGAAACCTTTCATTTTGCAACACCCTCAACCTCCCCTTTATTTCAGCTATTTCATCCATAGGAAAATTATTCCCACCCACCCCCCTCCCATAGCAAGCTCTTAACCTATCCTCTAAATAGTTAGCCAGTCCATATTTTAAAATATTAATACGTTTTCCTTCTCTCACATAAAACTTTCTAATCCTTTCCTTTGCGACACTATCCCACCATGTCACAATGTCATCCACTCCCTGTTCTTCCACACTAAGCTCCCTCCATAGGACTGAAAACCCCTCCAACCCCTCCTCATCTCCTAACACACTTATATTCAATTTCCAATAACTTCTATATATGTCCGCAAGCGTCCCCCACCCAACCTCCACCACCACTGCCCTATGATCTGACATTGTAGTCTCAACAGTACTGAAAGATTTCACGTTCACTCCCTGAGAAAGGTACACTATCTAGTCTCGCAGCATAACCACTCCTAACAAACGTATATTCAGTCTCCCACACCGCTCCCCCAAAGGCATCACGTAACCTAACATCCCTTAATAAATCCCTAAGAGCCACAGACATATATCCAGCTCCTCTTGGGTCCACATCAGCCACCCTGATTACACTATTCCAGTCCCCACCAACTATCGCCACCTCTGGCAGTGCACTTAAGAAAAACACAAGATCCTCACACACAAAATCATTCTTTACCTTTATGTTATTTTCTGCCGGCGCATACACACTCACAAAAGACACACGCTTACCCATCCACCACCCATCCACACGCAACACCCTCCCTCCCCCTCCTCCCTCGCTTCTCTGCAAAACAAACGGGCTCGTCTCCCTTATTAAAATTCCCACACCACCTTTTAGACGGGGAGATGGCAGGGTAACTACACGAAATCCTGCCACCTCCAACGCCCTACCCTCTTTGAAATTGTGCTCCTGCAGGAACACAACATCCACTCTAGATTTATTCAGAAAATTACGAAACCAATCTCTCTTCATACCGCTACATAACCCATTAACATTTACAGACATACACCTAAGGCCTATTAAAGTTTCCACCCCTGCTTCCTCTCATCACTCTTTACAACTCCAGAGCTTGAATTTACGTTCAACACCTTCAGAGTGCTCTCTTTCCCTCCCCCCTTCTTCCGGTGCCTCCTATCATGGCTACCACCACCTACACCACTACCTTCACACTTGACCTCAGTCTTTTTCCCAGGCCTTTGTGCAGGCGTAAGGACGTCATCAGAATCTGATGTAGCCGCCCTCTTTCTCGTGACAGTCATGTTACACATATCTTGATCAGATGTTACCTCTCGATGAACCTCCACCTCCACCTGAGAATGGTGTAATGAGTCAATGGATGACTCCAAACCACCATCACGTCCCAAATTATCATGTCTCAGACTTTCTGGAAGCGACGATTCTCCAATGACACCACGCTCAGATGTAACATCCCTCTCTGGTGGTGACAACGTCTTCAACACCTCCACCAATTCCTCCTCAATCTCATGAACCTTCTCTTGTACTTGCTGCTCCTCCTTATCCACAGGAGACGACACCTGATCAGGCAGTAGGGGGCGGGACTCCAACTCACCACCAGTCCTGTGTGCCCGATCCACTATCTCGCTCCACAAAACACCACGCCCTCCATCCGATGTTTGTTCCTCACCTGCCACCTTTGAAGCAGGGGCTACGACGTCCACCACAGGTCCAGGCACATGTCTTCGCTTGTCACAGGTCGCCGCTATGTGATCATACTCACCACATAGGCGGCACGTACGTCGTTGTCCTGGGTACATTACCATTACCTGCGTCCTGAAATCTTGTAGGTACACATATGATGGTATTTGGTGCCTCAAAGTCATTTTGAGGTTGAAAGAACCCTCTGGAAAACCAGCATAGGCTCCTGCCGCCCACGTACCATGTTGAGCATAATGCACCGTCCCATACTTCTCAAAAACTTTCCTTATATCTGCCTCGTCCGCCTCAAAGGGAACGTTGCGTAACTTGATCCACGTATAATACCGTGAAACATCTATCATTCTTACAGTGACAGCTGGTGTGACGTTAAGACTCACGTCCTGAAACCTGGTGATTAACGATTCATAAACCGTTGCAGATAGCAGTTTGACGAAAATTCGTTGTCCTCCGTTCAATGCTACACCATACAAGTCACAATCTTGTACTCCATAAGTCTCCCGTATGATCTTTGGCAATAAGACTTGCGCAGAACTGGTCGTTATCGTTCCTTTAAGTAGCTCGATGCCTACAGTATTTATCCTTCGTCTCAGACTAACCGCCATCTTGACGATCACAGTGCACCTAAGTTGTTAGCCGAGGTGTGACAGCACCACTTCACACCACTGCAGCCAGGTAACTGACAAGGGCGCTTGCCTACACACAGCAGAGGGGTGCAGAGCACTACCGCACACTACCGTGGTCAGGCAGCGAATGACTAAGGTAATTAAGGCTCCAGTAACCTTGCCTTCGCCAGACAAGATTATTTTAATCCCTAAGACGGATTAAAGTAACTTTAATAATATACGCTGAGAGAAATAGTGCTTAGTAAATAATAATAATAATAATAATAATAATAATAATAATAATAATAATAATAATAATAATAATACCTAAGAATTTTAATAATAATATTTGATAATAAATAATAATAGTATACCTTAAGAATTTTATGGATTATATAATGTCAGAAAAATACATATATAATTTACAAGAAATTTTATGTAAATAATTTTAAAATTATTTTACAACTTAGTAATATAAAAAAAATGATATATTGGAAATACTTAAACCAAGAACATGGTAATTTACATGTTTACCTTAAAATTACTCTACGAAGCATTGGCTCACAACCAAGATGACCCGTGTTCAATACCCGGGCTGGGTTAGACGTGTGGCCAAGTGTTGCCCGTCTTCACATATTATTATTATTATAATCAAGGGGGAAGCGCTAAACCCGGAGGATTATACAGCGCCTGGGGGGGGGGGATGTGGAAGGCATTCAGGCTTAATTCAGGGAACTGGAGCACAGATCCAATTCCCTAAATCAAGAGCCCCTCACTAACATCAAGGAACCTTCCTTGAGGGGCCGTCTTCACACAGCAGTAAACAGGCAATCGACTGCTGTGGGAGGCATCCTGGGGTTGATGGTCATACACTAGTTAAGTCTGGGCTTCGAATTGATTCTTGGTAGAACAAAAGCTCTTATTGGCCCTCGTGTAGCAGACAGGTTTTATACCGGTTTGAAGTGGCAGTAACCCTGACATGTTGGATACCTCCAGTACTTAAATAACGGTGTTATAGAAGGTTGCAGTTAGTATAATCGAGAAGGATAATGCATATAATCTCTCCCTACGCTAGAGTAGGTGGGACGCCTAGAAGGTGAAAGGATTTAATACGGCCTTAGATTACACTACACAATATGGGCATTATTTAGATGGGGAGAGGATCTTTTGGTAAGCCTATTTCGAAAAAAAAAACTAATGGTTTCCTGCTTTTTTTAAATTACATTCCAGTGTGTACACTGACTTTTATTTATTGGGTGTGTCTCTCAATGTATATACGAGGATTTTTAATCAGTAATTTAGATATTAAGATATTCTTGACTGGTGGTGGACAGATGACATGCAGCCTTAATGACCCTCGTGTAGGAGATAGACTTCTAATTCATGTGCTATGTACAGCAAGAGGATATATCCATATATGCATTGACAGGAAAGTATTTCCATGAATATTCGCTGAGAAGTATTTCTGTATATATATACTGAAGTGTATATATACCTATACACTAAAAATCTCCAGATATATACACAGAGGTGTATATCTCAGTGTATATACACTAAATCTTCTGTTTTTAGGATAATAATAATAATAATAATAATAATAATAATAATAATAATAATAATAATAATAATAATAATAATAATAATGATAATAATAATAATAATAATAATAATAATAATAATAATAATAATAATCTCTTCTTCTGTAGGTGTCTTGATGCTGAGGAAGGGATCTTGGTCCAAGGAAAAAGCAGCATCCCCCTTCTTTTCCTCATCCTCGGATCAGATTTGATTGCTTCCCGCTCCCATTTACTCCACAAGTCTCTACGGTTTTAGCGCTCCCTCGATGAACAACAACAGTCAGCAATTGTCTCAGTCGTCCTGACGACACCCAGCAGTCTCTCTCTCTCTCTCTCTCTCTCTCTCTCTCTCTCTCTCTCTCTCTCTCTCTCTCTCTCTCTCTCTCTCTCTCTCTCTCTCTCTCTCTCCTACATATTTTCGTTACAGTCAATTTCCTACCCTATTATCTTTAACTTTAAAGCTAACTTTCTCGTAGTTTGTGTTAGCTTGAGATAGCTCCCTATGTCTCAAGGTATATATGATTTTCTTCAACGTATATACCAATTACAGGTAAGGTACACCTCCCTCACTGTAGATACGAAGCAGATACCACAAGCTTTCAGAATTTATTTTTTTTTGCTGTACACGGGAGAGAACACGGTCTCCCGTACATACTTGTCTGGATAATACGCAGTCGCGATGTAGGGGTGTATTTTGCCGTGTGCGCTTAGCGTATTGCGTTGGGCGATTTGTATACGGTGATTTGGTCTTGGGAAGTAGTGGTTGATTTCTGGTCACCGATTTGTGCTTCCGGATTTGTGTTCGCTGGTTACTATTATCTGATTTGTATTATTTTGCCGATTTGTGTTTGCGAGGAGGAGGAGGAGGAGGAGGCGGGGGGTCGAGTCACTGCTTATGGTCCTGTACTGTAGGTTTAACATGGGTACACAAAGAGCTTTGTGTATGTGTGTGTGTGTGTGTGTGTGTGTGTGTGTGTACAGACTTGTGCATGCGTGTGTGTATGTGTACAGAGCTGTGTACGTATGATTACACAACGGAGTGTGTATGCAGGGAGAATTGTGTATGTATAATTAAACGACTGTGTTATTCTGTGTGTACACACAGAGCTCTGTGTATGTATGGTTACTTAGACGAGTGTGTGTGTATGTGTATACCAATTTCATATGCATAATTATGCACAGAATCTTTAGGCATTAAAGTATTCTTGACTAGTGGGAAGCAGATGATATTAAACCTTAATGACCCTCGTGCGGTAGACTTTCAATCCCATTAACAAGCCAACCAGTTTCAATGACTATCGTGTAGTAGGTAGGCTTGAAACTCCATTAACTAAGCAACAAGTCTTAATGACCCTCATGTAGTAGATAGACTTTAAATCCCATTAACCAGCCAACCAGTCTTAATAACTCTCATATAGTAGCCAGGCTTTAAACCCCTTTAACCAACCAGGGAGAATTCAAAGACCTGCAGATACTCCCTAATGGAGTTGAACTCTGTGGCAATAACAATAATTTTGAGTCATGATATTGCATCAAGTTCAATGTATCATCTATTAACCCAGTGTTCCTTTTCTCAGGCTTCTACACCAAAGTGGTCTTGACCAAGATGGTTAATGGTGCTAGAAGTCTGTCTGCTACACGAGGGCGTCTGTTTATATTTACTTGCATTAGGCTGAATTCAATTGCGCTTGTTATAATAATGTGAGGTAAGTTTTGTAAGGTTCTCTTGGTACAATATTATTAATTTTTACATTAACATAAATGAAAACATATATCTTTAAACGTATAAAAGAAAACTTTTGAAAGGATTTAATTTTAAATGAGTTTTTTCTAGTTGACTATATATATATATATATATATATATATATATATATATATATATATATATATATATATATATATATATATATATATATATATATATATATATGTAAAACAACCACTGTGAAAGAATAGAGAAGTTCCAAGCGATTTCGTGACTACTCACATTATCAAGGAACAATGAAAGTAAAGCATCAAGGGAAGGTATATAAAGGGGTAGCCGACCGACACCTCACTATCAGATCCCACAACAACGAAACACCTGAGTTCATAGATGAGGAAATATCCAAAATTTATGAAATAGGTAATGATTTAAAATACCCAAGAAACGTAATTGATAAATCTTTTAAAATTGCTAGAAATACTTTTTACAATCCAAAAAGGGACAACCAACCTTATTCAACTAAAAATATGTTGGTTCTCCTTTACCATGAAAACTTGGTTGATATGCCTTCTCTTCTTAAGACTTTTAATATTAAAGTTGTATTTAAAAATCTTGATACAGTAAAAAAACTTTTGATAAAGAATTCCCCCCAAAATGCTTATGGATGTGTCTATAAGATTCCTTGTAAAATTTGCGATAAAGTTCATTACGGTCAAACTGGTAAAAATCTCGAACTAAGATTAAAACAACAAAAATATAGCATTAGAACTGGAGAAGATTCCAATGCTCTATTTATTCATGTAAGAGATTTTAACCATCCAATTGATTTTCAAAAAGTTGAGAAAGTAGTATTAAGCAAGTCCATGGTTGACAGAAATATAATTGAATCTTATTTCATAAAAAGCAGTTTTGACAATAATATGAATATTTCATTTGGTTTATATAAATTAGATCCATTTATAATTAATAGAATTTAGGAAGAATTTAATAATACATTGGACAAATAATAATTTTTTAAATTTCTTATTTCTTGGGTAGAATAGTTTGTTGGTGGGTTGTGTGAAGGACCTGTCTAGTTGGGCCGGCGGGCCTGCTGTCTCGCGTCAGGTGTTTCTTTGTTGTGGGATCTGATAGTGAGGTGTGGGCTTCCCCATTATATACCTTCCTTTGATGCTTTACTTTCATTGTTCCTTGATAATGTGAGTAGTCACGAAATCGCTTGTAACTTCTCTATTCTTTGACAGTGGTTGTTTTGCATATTGTGAAATCACCTGTTTACTGTGATCTTATTGCATATATATATATATATATATATATATATATATATATATATATATATATATATAATATATATATATATATATTTTTTTTTTATTTTTTTTATTATCACACCGGCCGATTCCCACCAAGGCAGGGTGGCCCGAAAAAGAAAAACTTTCACCATCATTCACTCCATCACTGTCTTGCCAGAAGGGTGCTTTACACTACAGTTTTTAAACTGCAACATTAACACCCCTCCTATATATATATATATTTGTGTATATTTCGCATGCTCTCGCGAATTCCTTGCATTGTTCAAATCTCTAGTAAGGCTGATGCATGCAGGGGATGAGATGAAAAGCTGTAAGCCTTCTCCCTGAAAGCTGGCTGCCTTGGATCAAAACGTGTAGCGCATGCTACACGCCAAGGTATTGTCCAGTGTGGGTAGATTGGTAAAGCACTGCGTACCTTGTCCTAAGGTTCGTAGGTTCGAGTCTCCTTCAGCCAGAGATCAGTGTTTGTTTATATATATATATATATATAAATATATATATATATATATATATATATATATATATATATATATTCGATAGGAGTGAATGGAGACAAATGGTTTTTAATACTTGACGTGCTGTTGGAGTGTGAGCAAAGTAACATTTATGAAGGGGTTCAGGGAAACCGGCAGGCCGGACTTGAGTCCTGGAGATGGGAAGTACAGTGCCTGCACTCTGAAGGAGGGGTGTTAATGTTGCAGTTTAAAAACTGTAGTGTAAAGCACCCTTCTGGCAAGACAGTGATGGAGTGAATGATGATAAAAGCTTTTCTTTTTATCGGCCACCCTGCCTGGGTGGGACACGGCCGATGTGTTAATAATATATATATATATATATATATATATATATATATATATATATATATATATATATATATATATATATATATATATATATATATATATATATATATCCCATCGAGCAAGTCCGCTACTACAAGGAAATAATCTGCCTCACTTCACTACAAAACGGAAAAAAAATATACTTTTCTTCACGGAACACTCAAAAGCCTATGTAAATCTTTGAGATCGGCATCGATGTATGCAAATTTTCCTTCCACGGCCTTACCTCTAGTCCGCGGCGGCGCCCTGGGTGCTGGAATATGTTTAAACCCGTGAAGTTATCAGGTGAGGAGGTGTTGTCGGCCAGCTGACACACCCAGTACAGCCCAAAAGCCCTGGGCTGTGTTGGGTGTGTCAGACTTTGGGATCTGACACACCCAATACAGCCCATTGTGTTTGACTGAAGAAGCCTACTGTGTAGGCGATACATTTCGACAATAAAAATACCCAACTGTTGCACATGTGTCTTAATCTTCAACAGCTCACCACCACCAGTCTCAGTCTCTTGTGGTCTCGCTAGACCAGATGGTCTGGAGCGCCCAAGAGATCGCGCGTTACAAGTATTGGTCTGAATACCTTTAGAGGGCTCGTGATCTAAGGAATACGAGGCTAGGTTAGGTAAGGTTTGTCAGGAAACAGGACAAGTGTTTCCTGACGCTGGTCTTCAGGTTAGGTTAGGTAAGGTTTGTCAGGAAACAGGACAAGTGTTTCCTGACGCTGGTCTTCAGGTTAGGCTAGGTAAGGTTTGTCAGGAAACAGGACAAGTGTTTCCTGACGCTGGTCTTCAGGTTAGGTTAGGTAAGGTTTGTCAGGAAACAGGACAAGTGTTTCCTGACGCTGGTCTTCAGGTTAGGTTAGGTAAGGTTTGTCAGGAAACAGAACAAGTGTTTCCTGACGCTGGTCTTCAGGTTAGGTTAGGTAAGGTTTGTCAGGAAACAGGACAAGTGTTTCCTGACGCTGGTCTTCAGGTTAGGTTAGGTAAGGTTTGTCAGGAAACAGGACAAGTGTTTCCTGACGCTGGCTAAGGGTCAGGAAACAGGACTTCTGAGGTCTTCAGGTTAGGTTAGGTAAGGTTTGTCAGGAAACAGGACAAGTGTTTCCTGACGCTGGTCTTAGTCATATGATGACCCACAACTGGAGCTTTTGGTCATATGACCGAGGCCTTTCACTGGCTTACCGGTCCACCCTCTCCTTTACTAGTTTAGCGCTTTCAAATAATAATAATAAAATATAAATAACAATAATAATAATAATAATAATAATAATAATAATAATAATAATAATAATAATAATAATAATAATTGATAATAATTAATAATAATAATAATAATAATAATAATAATAATAATAATAATAACAACAGGAACTCTACCACTACTCAGAACTACTACTACTACTACTAGTAGTAGTAGTACTACGGTGTAAAGCCATCTTATGTAAAAACTACTGGAGATCCAAAGGTTTGCAACTTGACTAGAGTCGTAACTGAGGGAGTCACGAACTAGAAGACATAAGAGGAAGGGCAAGGAACCATGAATCGACCCCTACACAGGCAATTAGGTAAGCACACACACACAAACTACCTCTTTTAGCCCCCTGCTAATCATCACCTGCTTATGGGGACTAATTACCAGCACTCACCTGGTCAGGTGTATCTGATCGGCACGGGGTGTAATTTGTCTTAGGGGAAACTACTCAATGTTGTAGGTTGTATCAGCAGCACTGTTGATGTACAGGGGAGGGTAGCAAGCTGTGATTACCGAGTCCAGGTAACTGGTCTGGGACCTTATAGAGAGTAAGTGAACATTACTGGTGAGGCCACGAGAGGGACCACTCCCTCGTGGTCCCAGGGCCACAGAGGCCACTGCTTTAATGCTTACATTACAGGGTAAAAGTGAGACACTCTCTCTTTCTTCTCATCCTTTAACGTCTAAGTTAGAATAACTTAAAGCTAACTTAACACAGAATACTTAAGAATAATAAGAGGGTATATTCCTAGATCGTACAGGTTAGGTTAGGTAAGGTTTGTCAGGAAAAAGGACAAGTGTTTCCTGACGCTGGTCTTCAGGTTAGGTTAGGTAAGGTTCGTCAGGAAAAAGGACAAGTGTTTCCTGACGCTGGTCTTCAGGTTAGGTTAGGTAAGGTTTGTCAGGAAACAGGACAAGTGTTTCCTGACGCTGGTCTTCAGGTTAGGTTAGGTAAGGTTTGTCAGGAAACAGGACAAGTGTTTCCTGACGATGGTCTTCAGGTTAGGTTAGGTAAGGTTTGTCAGGAAACAGAACAAGTGTTTCCTGACGCTGGTCTTCAGGTTAGGTTAGGTAAGGTTTGTCAGGAAACAGGACAAGTGTTTCCTGACGCTGGTCTTCAGGTTAAGTTAGGTAAGGTTTGTCAGGAAACAGAACAAGTGTTTCCTGACGCTGGTCTTATTCACATGATGACCCACAGCTGGAGCTTTTGGTCATATAACCGAAGCTTTCCACTGGCTTACCACTCCACTCCTTTTAAAAATTGTACTTACATTATTCCATCTAAGTAAATTATCTAATTTCGCCCACCATTAACACGAAACCAAAACAAACAATAACGTTATTAAGTCTTTTTCGACTCATGGATCGTCTCTCTGTCTCGATTTCTACCTCACAATTTTTTATCTCATATTTGCGGAGGTGTGATTGACGCGAGGCGCGAGATAGCGTCACTCTTCGCGATTTTACACGCTAAATGCTACCTTCGCTGAGGTGAAGAAATCGCACCGACAGTATGGTTAATATTACGATATAACAGAGTCTGCCACCCTTATTTAGAAAACGGGATGTGTGTGTGTTTCCCATTTTCTTCTACGATTTTCCATTTTCTGTGATACAGTGCATTGTTTCCCGTTTTCTTTGTTTAAAAATTCATTTCCCACTTTTTTTTGTCTGATTCATGCGTTGTTTCTAGTTTTCTTTGTTCGGTGATTCATTTCCCATTTTCTTTGTGATATGCTGCATTGTTCACCGTTTTCTTTGAGTGGTACAATGCACTGCTTCACGTTTTCTTTAAATATACACTGCTTCCCATGTTCTTTAAATACAATGCATTATTTTCCACTTTCTTTAGTCAGTGACAAATCACTGTTTCCAGCTTTCTTTGAATCGATGAACTGCTTCCCGTTTTCTTTATTCAATGACAAAATGAGTTATTTTTCGTTTTCTTTGGCTAGTTATGTATTGCATAATTTCCTGTTTTCTTTGACAGATTTACGTTATTTTCCGTTTTCTTTGTTCCACGGTAAACTGTATGATTTTCGCTTGATTAACTCTATTTAAATATACGTATTTATTTCTCCAATGATATTATTATGATTTTAAACCCCATTAACCAACCAACCAGTGTTTACCTGTTTTTCTTTTTCTCTTTGTCTCTCTCTCTCTGGCTGTCTGTCTCTCTCCCACCCCTCCCTTTTTTTTCCCATTCAGGAACCCTCCCCATTCACGGAAGTTCCCATTACTCGTCTTCCCATCCATGGGTTGGGTCACATACGTGAGAGTATCACCAGACTGTTGCTGCTTGGTTGGTCATGTGTGTGTCTGTTTGTTTGCTTGCAACACACACACACACACACATACACGCACGCACACACACACACACACACACACACACACACACACACACACACACACACACACACACACACACACACACACACACACGCACACGCACACACACACCGCGGGACCAGCGGGGTTCCACAGGGGTCAGTCCTAGGACCAGTGCTGTTTCTGGTATTTGTGAACGACATGACGGAAAGAATAGACTCTGAGGTGTCCCTGTTTGCAGATGACGTGAAGTTGATGAGAAGAATTCACTGGATCGAAGACCAGGCAGAACTACAAAGGGAGCTGGACAGGCTGCAGACCTGGTCCAGCAAAGTCATGAAGATTGGGGAAGGGCAAAGAAGACCGCAGACGGAGTACAGTCTAGGGGGCCAGAGACTACATACCTCACTCAAGGAAAAAGATCTTGGGGTGAGTATAACACCAGGCACATCTCCTGAAGCGCACATCAACCAAATAACTGCTGCAGCACATGGGCGCCTAGCAAAGCTCAGAACAGCATTCCGACATCTTAATAAGGAATCGTTCAGGACCCTGTACACCGTGTACGTTAGGCCCATATTGAAGTATGCGGCACCAGTTTGGAACCCACACCTAGCCAAGCACGTAAAGAAACTAGAGAAAGTGCAAATGTTTGCAACAAGACTAGTCCCAGAGCTAAGGGGTATGTCCTACGAGGAGAGGTTAAGGGAAATCAACCTGACGACACTGGAGGACAGGAGAGATAGGGGGGACATGATAACGACATACAAAATACAGAGAGGAATTGACAAGGTGGACAAAAACAGGATGTTCCAGAGATGGGACACAGCAACAAGGGGACACAGTTGGAAGTTGAAGACACAGATGAATCACAGGTATGTGAGGAAGTATTTCTTCAGCCACAGAGTAGTTAGTAAGTGGAATAGTTTGGGAAGCGATGTAGTGGAGGCAGGATCCATACATAGCTTTAAGCAGAGGTATGATAAAGCTCACGGTTCAGGGAGAGTGACCTAGTAGCGACCAGTGAAGAGGCGTGGCCAGGAACTAGAACTCGACCCATGAAACCTCAAATAGGTGAGTAGGTGAGTACACACACACACACACACACACACACACACACACACACACACACACAGGTCAACCCCAGTGCAACCAAACACTCTAAACCAAAACACCCATGCCACATCCAATGCCCCCACCCACTGCATTACAAACTCCACCCCCACAGCAACCACCCATAGTCCCTCATCAGGTCTCCCACTTCCCCAACCCCAATACACCTCCCAGACCACAGTCTTAGAAAAGAAGTTGAACGTGTGGTATACAAATGCAGATGGAATAGCAAATAAGTATGAGGAGTGGCACGAAAGAATCAAGGAGACATCCCCAGACATAATAGCACTCACAGAAACAAAACTCACCAGAGTAATAACAGATTCAATCTTTCCATCCGGATATCAAATCCTCAGGAAAGACAGAGGGAGGAGAGGGGGAGGAGGAGTTGCACTGCTCATTAAAAACCAGTGGGGTTTTGAGGAAATGAATGGAATTAATGGCACGGGCGAAAGGGACTACTTAGTTGGAACAATCCAGTCTGAGGGACATAAGGTGAAAATTGCTGTAATGTACAACCCACCACAGAACTGCAGGAGGCCAAGAGAAGAATACGATGAGAGCAACAGAGCAATGGTCGACACACTAGCCGAGGTGGCCAGGAGAGCACACATGGGGGGAGCAAAGTTACTAGTTATGGGTGATTTCAATCACAAGGAGATTGACTGGGAAAACCTGGAGCCCCATGGGGGTCCCGAAACATGGAGAGCCAAGATGATGGATGTGGTACTGGAAAACCTCATACATCAACATGTTAGAGACACTACCAGAGAGAGAGGAGAGGATGAACCAGCAAGACTGGACCTTTTATTCACCTTGAGTAGTTCAGACATCGAGGATATCTTGTATGAAAGGCCCCTGGGAGCTAGTGATCATGTGGTTCTGTGCTTCGACTACATAGTTGAGCTTCAAGTGGAGAGAGTAGCAGGAATAGGATGGGAAAAACCAAACTACAAATGGGGGAACTACTCAGGCATGAGGAACTTCCTTCAAGACATTCAGTGGGAGAGGGAACTGACAGGAAAACCAGTACAAGAAATGATGGACTATGTGGCAACAAAATGCAAGGAGGCAGAGGAGAGGTTTGTTCCCAAGGGAAACAGAAATAATGGGAAGAACAGAACGAGTCCTTGGTTCACCCAAAGGTGTAGGGAGGCAAAAACTAGGTGTACTAGAGAATGGAAAAGGTACAGAAGACAGAGAACTCAGGAAAATAAAGAGATTAGCAGAAGAGCCAGAAACGAATGTGCACAGATAAGAAGGGAGGCTCAGCGACAATATGAAAATGACATAGCATCAAAAGTCAAGACTGACCCGAAGCTGTTGTACAGCCACATCAGGAGGAAAACAACAGTCAAGGACCAGGTAATCAGACTGAGGAAGGGTGATGGGGAATTCACAAGAAACGACCGAGAGGTATGTTAGGAGCTCAACACGAGATTTAAAGAAGTATTTACAGTGGAAACCAGTAGGACTCCAGGAAATCAGAGCAGGGGGGTACACCAGCAAGTGCTGGATGAGGTACATATAACCAAGGAGGAGGTGAAGAAGCTGCTATGCGAACTTGACACCTCAAAGACGGTGGGACCAGACAACATCTCTCCGTGGTGAGTCCTTAAAGAGGGAGCAGAGATATTGTGTGTGCCATTAACAAAGATCTTCAACACATCATTTGAAACTGGGCAACTCCCTGACGTATGGAAAATGGCAAATGTAGTCCCAATTTTTAAAAAGGGAGACAGACATGAGGCACTAAACTAAAGACCTGTATCACTAACGTGTATAGAATGCAAGGTCATGGAGAAGATCATCAGGAGGAGAGTGGTGGAGCACCTGGAAAGAAACAAGTGTATAATTGACAACCAGCACGGTTTCAGGGAAGGAAAATCCTGTCACAAACCTACTAGAGTTTTATGACAAGGTGAGAGAAGTAAGACAAGAGAGACAGGGGTGGATCGACTGCATTCTTTTGGACTGCAAGAAGGCCTTCGACACAGTTCCTCACAAGAGGTTACTGCAAAAGCTAGAGGATCAGGCACACATAACAGGAAAGGCACTGCAATGGATCAGGGAATACCTAGCAGGGAGGCACAAACGAGTCATGGTACGTGACGAGGTGTCAGAGTGGGCGCCTGTGACAAGCGGGGTTCCACAGGGGTCAATCTTAGGACCTGTGCTGTTCTTGGTATATGTGAACGACATAACGGAAGGGATAGACTCAGAAGTGTCCTTGTTTGCAGACGATGTGAAGTTAATGAGAAGAATCAAATCGGATGAGGATCAGGAAGGACTACAAAGAGACCTGGACAGGCTACAAGCCTGGTCCAGCAACTGGCTCCTTGAGTTTAACCCTGCCAAATGCAAAGTCATGAAGATTGGGGAAGGGCAAGGAAGACCGCAGACACAATATAGTTTAGATGGCCAAAGACTGCAAACTTTACTAAAGGAAAAAGATCTGGGGGTGAGTATAACACCGAGCATATCTCCCGAGGCGCACATCAATCAGATAACTGCTGCAGCATACGGGAGCCTGGCAAACCTACGGATAGCGTTACGATACCTCAGTAAGGATTCGTTCAAAACTCTGTATACCATTTACGTCAGACCCATACTGGAGTATGCAGCACCAGTTTGGAATCCACACCTAGTCAAGCACGTCAAGAAACTAGAGAAAGTGCAAAGGTTTGCAACAAGACTAGTCCCAGAGCTACGGGGATTGTCCTACGAAGAAAGGTTGAGGGAAATCGGCCTGACGACACTGGAGGCAAGGAGGGTCAGGGGAGACATGATAACGACATATAAAATACTGCACGGAATAAACAAGGTGGACAAAGACGGGATGTTCCGGAGAAGGGACACAGACACAAGAGGTCACAATTGGAAGTTGAAGACTCAGATGAATCAAAGGGATGTTAGGAAGTATTTCTTCAGTCATAGAGTAGTCAAGCCATGGAATAGCCTAGAAAGTGACGTAGTGGAGGCAGGAACCATACATAGTTTTAAGGCGAGGTATGATAAAGCTCATGGGGCAGGGAGAGAGAGGACCTAGTAGCAATCAGAGAAGAGGCGGGGCCAGGAGCTATGAATCGACCCCTGCAACCACAAATAGGTGAGTACAAATAGGTGAGTACACACGCACGCACACACACACACACACACACACACACATACACACACACACACACACACACACACACACACACAGACACACACACACACACACACACACACACACACACACATACACACACACACACACACACACACACACACGCATACACACACACACACACACACACACACACACACACACACACACACACACACACACACACACACACACACACACACACACACACACACACACACACACACACACACATACACACACACACACACACACACACACACACACACACACACACACACACACATACACACACACACACACACACACACATACACACACACACACACACACACCAGTTTGGAACCCACACCTAGCAAAGCACGTAAAGAAACTAGAGAAAGTGCAAAGGTTTGCAACAAGACTAGTCCCAGAGCTAAGAGGTATGTCCTACAAGGAGAGGTTAAGAGAAATCAACCTGACGACACTGGAGAACAGGAGAGATAGGGGGGACATGATAACGACATACAAAATACTGAGAGGAATTGACAAGGTGGACAAAGACAGGATGTTCCAGAGATTGGACACAGTAACAAGGGGACACAGTTGGAAGCTGAAGACACAGATGAATCACAGGGATGTTAGGAAGTATTTCTTCAGCCACAGAGTAGTCAGTAAGTGGAATAGTTTGGGAAGCGATGTAGTGGAGGCAGGATCCATACATAGCTTTAAGCAGAGGTATGATAAAGCTCACGGCTCAGGGAGAGTGACCTAGTAGCCATCAGTGAAGAGGCGGGGCCAGGAGCTCGGACTCGACCCCCGCAACCTCAACTAGGTGAGTACAACTAGGTGAGTACACACACACACACACACACACACACACGCACACACACACACACACACACACACACACATACACACACACACACACACACACACACACACACACACACACACATACACACACCTACAGCCATACCTGATCGTGTAACTGTGTTTCCAGTAGTGAATGCATGGAATTAAGGTAACAATGGTTACGTCCTGCCTGCATGAATGACCTCGTTCACTGCTGGCACTAACAACCTGATGAAACTATCACAAAAACGCAAGCTCTATTGTGCTTTAGTTATGGAGGAGGAGGAGGAGGAGGAGGGGGCAGAGGAGGAGGAGGAGGAGGGGGAAGAGGAGGAGGAGAAGGAGGGGGAAGTGGAGGAAGAGAGGAAATCTTATTATGTTCAGGTAAGCGTTAAACACGTAGGGGGTTAAAGAGCCCTCAAATTGCATCAAGGAAGAGAGGGGAAGAAGATGAAAGGGGGGGAGTTAGAAGAGAGGGTGAGGGGAGAGAGGGAGTGAGGGGATAGAGGGAGTGAGGGGATAGAGGGAGTGAGGGGAAGGAAAGAGGGAGAGTCGCTCCAGTTGTCATGTGAAACGGCCATGAGCAGGGGTGATGGAGGGAGGGGGTGATGGAGGGAGGGGGGTGATGGAGGGAGGGGGTGATGGAGGGAGGGGGTGATGGAGGGAGGGGGTGATGGAGGGAGGGGGTGATGGAGGGAGGGGGTGATGGAGGGAGGGGGTGATGGAGGGAGGGGGGTGATGGAGGGAGGGGGTGATGGAGGGAGGGGGTGATGGAGGGAGGGGGTGATGGAGGGAGGGGGGGTGATGGAGGGAGGGGGTGGTGGAGGGAGGGGGGTGATGGAGGAAGGGAGGGGGGTGATGGAGGGAGGGGGTGATGGAGGGAGGGGGTGGTGGAGGGAGGGGGTGATGGAGGGAGGGGGTGATGGAGGGAGATGGAGGGGGGTGATGGAGGGAGGGGGTGATGTGATGGAGGGAGGGGGTGATGGAGGGAGGGGGTGATGGAGGGAGGGGGTGGGAGGGAGGGGGTGATGGAGGGAGGGGGTGATGGAGGGAGGGGGTGATGGAGGGAGGGGGTGATGGAGGGAGGGGGTGATGGAGGGAGGGGTGATGGAGGGAGGGGGTGATGGAGGGAGGGGGTGATGGAGGGAGGGGGTGATGGAGGGAGGGGGTGATGGAGGGAGGGGGTGATGGAGGGAGGGGGTGATGGAGGGAGGGGGGTGATGGAGGGAGGGGGTGATGGAGGGAGGGGGTGATGGAGGGAGGGGGTGATGGAGGGAGGGGGTGATGTAGGGCGGGGGTGATGGAGGGAGGGGGTGATGGAGGGAGGGGGTGATGGAGGGAGGGGGATGTGTGGAGGGAGGGGGTGATGAAGGGAGGGGGTGATGGAGGGAGGGGGTGATGGAGGGAGGGGGTGATGGAGGGAGGGGGTGATGGAGGGAGGGGGTGATGGAGGGAGGGGGTGATGAAGGGGGAGGGGGTGGTGGAGGGAGGGGGTGATGGAGGGAGGGGGTGATGGAGGGAGGGGGTGATGGAGGGTGGGGGTGGTGGAGGGAGGGGGAGATGGAGAGAGGGGGTGATGGAGGGAGGGGGGTGATGGAGGGAGGGGGTGATGGAGGGAGGGGGTGATGGAGGGAGGGGGTGATGGAGGGAGGGGGGTGATGAAGGGAGGGGGTGATGGAGGGAGGGGGTGATGGAGGGAGGGGGTGATGGAGGGAGGGGGGTGATGAAGGGAGGGGGTGATGGAGGGAGGGGGTGATGAAGGGAGGGGGTGATGGAGGGAGGGGGTGATGATGGAGGGAGGGGGGTGATGGAGGGAGGGGGTGATGAGGGAGGGGGTGATGAAGGGAGGGGGTGATGGAGGGAGGAGGTGATGAAGGGACGGGGTGGTGGAGGGAGGGGGTGATGGAGGGAGGGGGTGATGGAGGGAGGGGGTGATGGAGGGAGGGGGTGATGGAGGGAGGGGGTGATGGAGGGAGGGGGGTGATGGAGGGAGGGGGTGATGAAGGGAGGGGGTGATGGAGGGAGGGGGTGATGGAGGGAGGGGGTGATGGAGGGAGGGGGTGATGGAGGGAGGGGGTGTGGGAGGGAGGGGGTGATGAAGGGAGGGGGTGATGGAGGGAGGGGGTGATGAAGGGAGGGGGTGATGAAGGGTGGGGGTGTTGGAGGGTGGGGGTGATGATGGGAGGGGGTGATGGAGGGAGGGGGTGATGAAGGGAGGGGGTGGTGGAGGGAGGGGGGTGATGGAGGGAGGGGGGTGATGGAGGGAGGAAGTGATGAAGGGAGGGGGGTGATGGAGGGAAGGGGTGATGGAGGGAGGGGGTGATGAAGGGAGGGGGTGATGGAGGGAGGGGGGTGATGAAGGGAGGGGGTGGTGGAGGGAGGGGGTGATGAAGGGAGGGGGTGATGAAGGGAGGGGGTGATGGAGGGAGGGGGTGATGAAGGAGAGGGGGTGATGGAGGGAGGGGGTGATGGAGGGAGGGGTGATGGAGGGAGGGGGTGATGGAGGGAGGGGGTGATGTAGGGAGGAAGTGATGAAGGGAGGGGGTGATTGAGGGAAGGGGTGATGGAGGGAGGGGGTGATGAAGGGAGGGGGTGATGGAGGGAGGGGGGTGATGGAGGGAGGGGGGGTGATGGAGGGAGGGGGTGATGGAGGGAGGGGTTGATGAAGGGAGGGGGTGGTGGAGGGAAGGGGTGATGGAGGGAGGGGGTGATGAAGGGAGGGGGTGATGGAGGGAGGGGGTGATGGAGGGAGGGGGTGATGGAGGGAGGGGGGTGTTGTAGGGAGGGGGTGATGGAGGGAAGGGGTGATGGAGGGAGGGGGTGATGGAGGGAGGGGGGTGATGGAGGGAGGGGGTGATGGAGGGAGGGGGTGATGGATGGAGGGGGTGATGGATGGAGAGGGTGATGGAGGGAGGGGGTGAAGGAGGAGGGGGGTGATGGAGGGAGGGGGTGGAGGGAGGGGGTGATGCAGGGAGGAAGTGATGGAGGGAGGAAGTGATGGAGGGAGGGGAGTGATGGAAGGAGGAAGGGGATGGAGGGAGGAGGGGGATGGAGGGAGGGGGTGATGGAGGGAGTGATGGAGGGAGTGATGGAGGGAGAGGTGATGGAGGGAGGGGGTTATGGAGAGAGGGGATGAAGGAGGGAGGGGGTGATGGAGGGAGGAAGTGATGGAGGGAGGAGGGGGATGGAGGGAGGAGGGGGATGGAGGGAGGGGGTGATGGAGGGAGGGGTGGAGAGAGGGCGTTATGGAGGGAGGGGGTGGTGGATGGAGGGGGTGATGGAGGGAGGGAGTGATGGAGGGAGGGGGTGATGAAGGGAGGGAATGATTAAAGGAGGGAGATAGAGGGAGGGATGATAGAGCGAAGTGGTCTTGAAGGGAGGGGGGGTGACGATGGGAGGGGGTAACGGAGGGTGGGGATGATGGAGGAATGGGGTGATGGAGGAAGGGGTGATGGAAAGAGGGGTGATGGAGGGAGGGGGTGATCAAGGTAGGGGGTGACGGGTGGGGGAAGAGGTGGAGGGAGGAGCGTGGGAAAATCAGAGACCCCTACCAACAGCTTCCGGTTGTCACTGATTGCATCAAGAGGGAGGGAGGGATGGAGAGAGAGAGAGAGAGAGAGAGAGAGAGAGAGAGAGAGAGAGAGAGAGAGAGAGAGAGAGAGAGAGAGAGAGAGAGAGAGAGAGAGAGAGAGAGAATATTTCTTTCAATCTTACCTATTCAGCAAGTTCGGTTTATATATATATATATATATATATATATATATATATATATATATATATATATATATATATATATATATATATGTATATATATATACCACCATCCACCAGCACAACAACTACCAACATCCACCACCACAACAACTACCACCATCCACCATCACAACATCCACACCAACTACCACCATCCACCACAACAACAACTACCACCATCCACCACCACAACAACTACCAACATCAACCACCACAACAACCACAACAACTACCGCCATTCACCACCACAACATCCACAACAACTACCACCATCCACCATCACAACAACTACCACCATCCACCACCACAACAACTACCACCATCCACCACCACATCAACAACCACCATTCACCACTACAACAACTACCACCATCCACCACCGCAACAACTACCACCATCCACCACCAGAACAACTTCCACCATCCAGCCCCACAACAACCACAACAACTACCACCATCCACCACCACAACAACTACCACCATCCACCACCACAACAACTACTACCATCCACCACCAAAACAACCACAACATGTACCACCATCCACCACCACAACAACCATAACAACTACCATCATCCACCACCACAACAACTACCACCATCCACCACCACATCAACAACCACCATTCACCACTACAACAACTACCACCATCCACCACCGCAACAACTACCACCATCCACCACCACAACAACTTCCACCATCCAGCCCCACAACAACCACAACAACTACCACCATCCACCACCACAACAACTACCACCATCCACCACCACAACAACTACTACCATCCACCACCAAAACAACCACAACATGTACCACCATCCACCACCACAACAACCATAACAACTACCATCATCTACCACCACAACAACTACCACCATCCACCACCACAGGGGTCTTGAGGACAGCCAGGGGTCTTGAAGGCAGCCAGGGGTCTTGAAGACAGCCAGGGGTCTTGAAGACAATCAGGGGTCTTGAAGAGAGCCAGGGGTCTTGAAGGCAGCCAGGGGTCTTGAAGACAGCCAGGGGTCTTGAAGACAATCAGGGGTCTTGAAGAGAGCCAGGGGTCTTGAAGGCAGCCAGGGGTCTTGAAGACAGCCAGGGGTCTTGAAGACAATCAGGGGTCTTGAAGACAGCCAGAAGTCTTTTGGTAATCCCCCTTATATATCCTGGGAGGCAGTTGAGCAGTCTTGGGCCTCTGACACTTACTGCATACTAATCCTTTCTGTTCTCTTTGTTATTCAGTTTGATCTCTGTTCTATTCTAGTTTCTATAAGGTACGATCTGTACGGCCCTGTTACTTACTAAATGATTAGTTATTGGGGTTTAAAATCTACTACACGAAGGTTATTAAGACTGGTTGGTTAGTTAATGGGGCTTAAAGTCTATCAACTACGCGAGGGTCAGTAGACAGGCTTTAAACACCATTAACCAACCAACCAGTCTTAATGACCCTGGTGTAGTAGATAGACTTTTAACACCATTAACCAACCAACCAGTCTTAATGACCCTGGTGTAGTAGATAGACTTTTAACACCATTAACCAACCAACCAGTCTTAATGACCCTGGTGTAGTAGATAGACTTTTAACACCATTAAGCAACCAACCAGTCTTAATGACCCTGGTGTAGTAGAGAGACTTTTAACACCATTAACCAACCAATCAGTCTTAATGACCCTGGTGTAGTAGATAGACTTTTAACACCATTAACCAACCAACCAGTCTTAATGACCCTCGTGTAGTAGATAGACTTTAAACCTCTATTAACATTCCAAAAGGAACTCTCCTCAAATCATTTAGCCCAGGAACTCAAAGTGACCCGAAACACCACCTTGTGGAACACCAGGGATCCCAAAACATCACCCTTTGGAACACCACGGACCCCCAAACATTACCCGGTGGTACAGCAGGCAACCGCGTCCTCGCAGTCAGCTTGCCTGCAACGCGCAGACACAAAACGCAGCCATAAAAGGAATTTCTCCGCCCACCGAGTCGATCAACTACCTCTTACGGCGCTCCGTTGTAAACAGAAAAAAAACAGAAGAAAACCGCAGGGCGGAACCACCGGTGTTGTGATTGGTGTCAAGACGCTGACGTCACGTCAGAGATAGCCAATCAGAGTCACGTATTACCTCAAGCACCACTCTTGCCCACGTCATTCAACTCTCTCTTATTTAACCTTTCGCTCAGCTTTTCTCTCCCGTGTGAAACGCTTCGCGAGGTATCGAGGCGGGTTAAGACCGGTGATTTGGTGCAAGGAAGGAAGGAAGACCAGGAAGGAAGGAGGAAGGGAATTAAAGGGGGAGAAAAGGAGGAATTTGCAACGCCTATTCCTTGGTGTTATTCATTAGAGTTGACGCCATCTTTGTTGTGCTTGGGCGATCAACCCCCCCCTTCCTTCCTTCCTTCCTTCCTTCCTTCCTTCCTTCCTTCCTTCCTTCCTTCCTTCTTTCCCTTCTTCCCTTCTTCCTTCCATGGCACGAACTCTGAACAAATCCACGACCATATATGGAAAAATATGAATATTTACAAGAGGAAGAAGAGAAGAGGAAGAAGAGAAGAGGAAGAAGAGAAGAAGAAGAAGAAGAAGAAGAAGAAGAAGAAGAAGAAGAAGAAGAAGAAGAAGAAGAAGAAGAAGAAGAAGAAGATGAAGACGAGGAAGAAGAAAAAGAAGAAGAAACGTTTAAAAGTATTTAAGAAGTCCAAGAATGGATGGAAAAACGTTGAAGGAATAATAGAAGAGTGTGTGTGTGTGTGTGTGTGTGTGTGAGAGAGAGAGAGAGAGAGAGAGAGAGAGAGAGAGAGAGAGAGAGAGAGAGAAGCAGCATGGAACTGACAATAGAGATGGAAGTATAGATGGTAGACGAGGACTACAACTACCTGTACTAAACTTTCTCTGTTACTATCTCAACAACTCTACTGTCACTCACAGAACTGTGTCTACCAGTAATTCTGGCTACTACCACCAGTTCTACCGTGACTATCACAACTATCTACGTCAACTACTACTACTATTACTACTACTGTCATAGTTACCTCAGTGTCAACTAACAGTACCAATGCCGGTGCTGAACGAACATCAGAAATCTAACTTCAGATTGCCCCATCTACTGAATATTTATAACTGTCCATTTGGATTTAGTAAGTGGCTGAGAGGTAGCGAGTGTACCAGGCAACATCTCGCCGTCTTCCCTATCACATAGCACGTTTTCTCATACATAAAACAATTTGTGCTGCCCTAACTAGCTTGAATGATAGATTTACACTGAACATGTGGGTCCTGAAGGGTCTGTCAACTCCACTCTCTAGGACACCATTTATCTAGTTGAATACTGTACGAGGACTCCATGAATTTAGATAAATCGTATTCTAGGACACCATGTACCTGTACTAGGACTATGTATCTAGTTAAATCCTATTCTAGGACACCATGTATCTAGTTAAATCCTATTCTAGGACACCATGTACCTAGCTGTATCCTATACTAGGACTATGTACTAGTTAAATCCTATTCTAGGACACCATGTACCTAGCTGTATCCTATACTAGGACTATGTACTAGTTAAATCCTATTCTAGGACACCATATACCTAGCTGTATCCTATACTAGGACTATGTACTAGTTAAATCCTATTCTAGGACACCATGTACCTAGCTGTATCCTATACTAGGACTATGTACTAGTTAAATCCTATTCTAGGACACCATGTACCTAGCTGTATCCTATACTAGGACTATGTACTAGTTAAATCCTATTCTAGGACACCATGTACCTAGCTGTATCCTATACTAGGACTATGTACTAGTTAAATCCTATTCTAGGACACCATGTACCTAGCTGTATCCTATACTAGGACTATGTACTAGTTAAATCCTATTCTAGGACACCATGTACCTAGCTGTATCCTATACTAGGACTATGTACTAGTTAAATCCTATTCTAGGACACCATGTACCTAGCTGTATCCTATACTAGGACTATGTACTAGTTAAATCCTATTCTAGGACACCATGTACCTAGCTGTATCCTATACTAGGACTATGTACTAGTTAAATCCTATTCTAGGACACCATGTACCTAGCTGTATCCTATACTAGGACTATGTACTAGTTAAATCCTATTCTAGGACACCATGTACCTAGCTGTATCCCATACTAGCACTATGTATCTAGTTAAATCCTATTCTAGGACACTATGTATCTAGTTAAATCCTATTCTAGGACACTGTATCTAGTTGAATCCTATACTAGCAGAGTGCTTGCCCAACCAGTTCTGGAAAGCACTGCCTTCACAATCACAACAGCTGGAACAATACTGAAATAACCCGCATATAGAACAGAGAGGTTTACGACGACGTAAGCTTACGACGACGTAAGCTTACGACGACGTAAGCTTACGACGACGTAAGCTTACGACGGCGTAAGTTCCTCTCTCCTATGTGTGGGTTATTTCTGTGTTGTTCCAGTCGCGGTATTGTTCCTTGTTGTTCTGTAATTGCTGGAAGTTTGTTCCAGAGTGAAGGAGAGACAGTCAGTGTCATTAAAAAGATATATTAATCTAAGACTCATCACTGATTTAATTATTAGCATAAATATCGCAAAGACGGTCTTTAATTCAAGGTTGATTATGTGGAAAGGATTTGGAGGTAAAACGAGTGATGGAGGAGAGTGAGATGAGAGAATGAGTGAGTCTTGGTCAGTAAATTTGGCTAAGAATGTGGAAGAGGTTTAGAGAGAGATTAATAAGCTGAGAAAGCCTGGGGACAAATGCATTTTTTGACGAACATCAATTTTTAGCTAAAATATGTATATATGCTAATTGAAAAAAATAATATAACTTATCTTACTTGTTCCATAAAATGCAACTGTAGCAGCTGTTTCGATTAAAAGTGTGTTAATTTATGTATTTTAGTACGGCAAGTACTAAAATACATAAATGATAAAATGAAAGATGGGAGATTTTAGATGTGGAGACAGAGGCTCTGGGATGCTGGAGGGAATACTTAATAAGATGTTGATGATGAGAGGGAAACGGTAATTTCATGCATTGGACAGAGAGGTATAACATCTTATAGGAGTTAGGAAGATCCAGATGTGAGTGTGGAGGGAGGTGCGTGAAACAGTAGGTAGAATAAAAGGGGTGAAGCACCTGGGATTGATGGGATCATAACAAAACTGTAAAAAAAAGGAGGGGATAGAGTTAATATAGTCCATTCATGAAAAATGGGAAGGTACCTTAGGGATTGGCAGATAGCACATATACTTCCTTTGTATAAACCAAAGGGGACAAAAGAGAATGTAAGAATTATAGGGAAATAAACCTATTGAGCATACCTGGTAAAGTGTATGGTAGATTTATTATTGAAAGCATTATGAGTAAGATGGAGAGCAAAATTGCAAATGAACAAGGAAGCTTTAGAAAGGGTAGGGGGTGTGTAGATCAAGTGTTTAGAGTGAAGCATATAAGTGAACAATATTTAGATAAAAGCATGGAAATTTTTGTTGCGTTTATGAATTAAAAAAGAAAATTTGATAGTGTAGACATGGAAGAGATGTGGTAAACTGCAAATGTATGGTATAGGAGGTAGGTTAATGAAAGCAGTGAAGAGTTTTTACGAGGATAGTGAGGCTCAGGTTAGAATATATAGGAGAGAGGGGGAGAATATTTCTTATTAAAAGTAGGCTTTAAACAGGGATGTGTGATATCACCATAGTTATTTAATATATTTATAAACGGGGTTATAAGAGAGGTGAATGCTAGGGTGTTGGGCAGAGGTGTGGGATTAAAAAATAAAGAATCTAACACAAAGTGAGAGTTGTCACAGTTGCTCTTTGCCGATGGCTCTGTGCTTTTGGGAGATTCTGAAGAGAAGTTGCAATGGGTAGTGGAGGAATTAGGGACGGTGTGTCAGAGAAGGAAACTATAAATACAGAAGAGCAAGATGATGAGAACTACAAAAAAGCTAAGGCAAGGAAAGAGAATATATGAAACTGGATAAAGGAAGAACGAAGGAAGTGAATGTTTTCAGATATCTGGGAGTGAACACGGCGGAGGAAAGCTCTATGAAAGAAGAGGTGAGCGATAAAATACAGCAGATGAGACTGCAGAAGGTCAGGTGGAGCACTCAGGCATCTGTGGTAGGAAAGAAATTTATGCATGGAAGTAAAGGGAGGATTGTATGAGTATATAGTGTCACTAACGCTTTTGTATGGGTGTGATGCATGGGTTTAAAACGTTGCAGCAATAAGGCAATGGAAATATTGCGTCTGAGGGCAATGTGTGGTGTGAATATGTAGACAATTCGAAGTATAGAAGCTAGAAGACGGTGTAACGTATCGAGGATAAACTTTTCATAAGGGCTGAGGAAAGATTCTGGAGGATGTTTGGGCATATAGAGAGCACAGAATAGAATAGGATTACCCAGAGGATGTATATATCCGGGTTGGAGGTCAGGAAGGGTAGGGGTCATATCTGATAAGGCTGAACGGAGGGGTAAAGGTTTTGAGTGCTTGGGGGTTGAATATCCAACAGGGTTGTGAAATTGCTTTAAACAGGAGTGGAGAAAAGTGTTTTGTTTTGTGACTGGAGGTGCTGTTGGAGTGTGAGCAAGGAAACATTTATGAAGGGAGTCAGTGAAATCGGTTGCCGGACTTGAGTCCTGGAGGTGGGAAGTACAGTACCTGCACTCTGAAGGATGAGTGAGGATGTTACAGTCGTGGAGGTGGGAAGTACAGTACCAGCACTCTGAAGGATGAGTGAGGATGTTACAGTCCTGGAGGTGGGAAGTACATTACCTGCACTCTGAAGGATGAGTGAGGATGTTACAGTCCTGGAGGTGGGAAGTACAGTACCTGCACTCTGAAGGATGGGTGAGGATGTTACAGTCCTGGAGGTGGGAAGTACAGTACCAGCACTCTGAAGGATGAGTGAGGATGTTACAGTCCTGGAGGTGGGAAGTACAGTACCTGCACTCTGAAGGATGGGTGAGGATGTTACAGTCCTGGAGGTGGGAAGTACAGTACCAGCACTCTGAAGG
>NC_091353.1:7354944-7359944 GCF_038502225.1 Cherax quadricarinatus
GGATGTGGAGGCCGTGTGGGTATGTGGGCAGGAGTGCCCCAGGGCAGTAGCACCCATCCCTCTCCATTAACCCCCTTCTTAAAAGCTATTTACCGAGCTCTAATATGAAAAAAAACACATTTGTGTTTTTGGAGACGCTCTATATATGGTAATGTTAGATGCGCTATCACTGGATCTTCACGTTCTTTTTTTTCCACTTGCTGGTGCTCACCTGTAATGCTCCAGAGGCTCCGCCCATTGCTGGGTTTCCGAGGCTTCTATTGGCCCGTCGGGGCAGGTAAGTCTCCTCTGGTTGGTCCGAATTGACGTCAGTTTTAAAATTAACCCAACCGGAACGCGGCAGGGCACGACCGTGTGGCCAATACTGGAAGGGAAGGTTAGAACACGTGCGACCGTGTAACTGGCAGGGTGTGTGTGTGTGTGCTCTCTCTCTCTCTCCCCCTGTCTCTCTCCGTCTCTCTACCTGAGTGACCTGAAGACCTATAAGGAGGGGAGAGATAAAGGCTTGAGTCTCTCCAATCTTCCGCTTCGCTTCTTCGTGGCGTTTCAAGGAGGGAAGAGATAAGGGCTCGAGTATCGCAAGTTTTCCGTCTCGCTTCTTCGTGACGTTCCAGCAAGTGTACGAACGGCATCGACAAGCAGTTAGACAGAGCGACTCAAGAAGCCTGGGTTACCCCTGAGTTGTTCCAGTCATGCGGTACAGTGATCTGGATGATCCCAAGTAGTGTTGTTCTCCGCACTGGAACGCTGACACATCGGATAACAAGAAAAACAAGACCCTATCTACTCAAGCTTTTCCATTCCGACTTTTGTTATGACTTCGTCCATAGATAGAGAAATGGATGACTTACACATTTCTACTCGAGAGAAATGTTGATAAAGAAATAATTAAGAAGTGTTGATAAACTTGTATTTAGGAGCAAGGAAATTAAAGATTATTCTCGCCTGTGTTTGTGTTTATATCTAAAAATAAAAAACAGAAGCCACATTAATCGATTTTTCTTGCACGAGAACTAATTCACTGAAACTGTATATACACCAAAAATTATCCTATACGTATCAGTAATCGTTTATTTTCAGTTTGAAACAAAAAGATGAAAACGTATACAAACTCCTGAGTGATTCCGTCGTTGGGAAAAAAAATCTCAGCGTATCGGAGGCTGGATCTTACGATGCCACCAGCATCCTCATCCACACGAAAGATTTAATCTCAGTGAAGGCCTTCATCACCAAATATCCACACTCTCCAATCATTATATATTTAAACAAACACCAAGGCGTGTCTGACACGCGTTTTTTTTAGGGAGGTGTTTGTGTGTGTGTGTGTGTGAGTGTGGTGGTGGCGGGTGTGTGTACATTCCTCTACTTCACGAGAAGTGGCCCTTCGATGTTACAGCAATGGTGGAGTTAGTGGAGAGGGTTGAACACTACAAAGATACCACCTTCAAGTACCATCATCCATACCTGCCTCACGGGAGCTCAACGGCAGAGATTTCCGAGGTTAGTAACTCCCAGTATCGATAGACAATGCCCTCATGGTGATAAATAAGGTCAGGGCTGGATTAAGGGATGGGCTATAGGGGCTGGAACCCAGGAACCTCCGCCAACTGGAGGGCCTCCAGAGTTTAAGTGTAAAGTGTACACAGTCACTGTTGTAACCTCAATGTTATTACATCACGTATATGATAAACTCTTGAGTCCTGTTACTAAAGAGTGAATCTATATAAGAGGCCCTCACAGTACCTGTAGCCCAGGGGCCTACAAAATCTGAATCCGGCTCTGAATAAGGCACAACTGCAGCACTGTACTGCCCCAACGGCAGTCAAGTGAAGAAGTGAGCGATACAGACAGAACGATCCGCCAATAAAGACACGGAAGTGATGTCCTTGTATCTCATTTACCAATTTTTGCTTCAGAAACACCTGCGTATCTTTACTGATAGGCAATGCACCTGCCCAGCAGACTTTATGACTCTGTTGTAGAGACGTGAGGACAGAGACATTATTACCGACTAATAAAACCTGTTCTGACATGTTTATCAGTCTATATATCTGTCAACAAAGATACCCAGGTGTTACACATATGTCTAATTCACCACCCTATCTATATTATACCCTCTAATTTAAGGTTTGAAGACTATCGACTGCCTGCTTCGCCGGTAAAAGCAACCCCTGTCTCAGGGCCAATTAATCCGTCTGTAAATCCGATACTAACGGCATTAAGACAGTAATCCCTAATATAGGCCTAGACCTTAGGCATATAATCTATCATTATTTTTCCTGTGTAAACTTGACACATTTAAAGTCTATCGACTGTGCCAGAGTCATTAAGGTTGAATTTCACTTGTAAAGTTTCTTTACAATGGCTTTAAGTCATAGGATAGATATTAATATAGGTTATGTTTGTACAGACACATACAAATTTTTGGTGTATGGTATATTCATTAAGATATATACACGTCTCGATTTATATTGCGTATATACCTAGAGATATACACATTTTGGTATATACAAAAAGTATAATTCTCGGTGTATATGCAAATCTCATAGTAAAAACAGAGATATACACATCTCGGTATATCTATATATGTATATATGCATATATATATATATATATATATATATATATATATATATATATATATATATATATATATATATATATATATATATATATATATATATATATATATATATATATATATATTATTATTATTATTATTATTATTATTATTATTATTATTATTATTATTATTATTATTATTATTATTATTATTAACACATCGGAAGTTTTCCACCAAGGCAAGTTAAGATTCACCTCAACTTTCATAGATCCATCTGCTGACACGTCCACTCCTAAATATCTGAATACATTCACCTCCTCCATACTCTCTCCCTCCAATCTGATATGCTGTCTTTCGTTACCTAATTTTTTTTTGTTATCCTCATCACCTTTCTCTTTCCTATATTCACTTTGAATTTTCTTCTTTTACATAGGATGGATAATGAGAACCTTCAAAACTAGGGACGCCAAGCCCATGATGATTCTCTTCAAATCACTTGTGCTCTCTAGGCTGGAATACTGATGTACACTAACTGCCCCCTTCAAGGCTGGCCAAATTGAAAACCTGGAGAATGTACAAAGAGCTTTCAAAGGCACACATAATTGCGATAAGGCACCCAAACTACTGGGAACGGTTAAAGGTCCTTGATCTGTATTCCCTCAAACGTAGGCGAGAGAGACACATGATAATGTACACTTGGAATGTCCTGGAGGGATTGGTACCAAACATGCACACGAAAATCACTCCCTATGAAAGCAAAAGACTTTGCAGGAAATACAACATTCCCCCAATGAAAAGCAGGGGTGCCACGAGTACATTGAGACACAACACGATAAGTGTCCGGGGCCCAGGACTGTTCAACTGCCTCCCAGTATACATAAGGGGGATTACCAATAGACCCCTGGCTTTAAGAAGGCACTGGACAGGCACCTAAAGTCAGTACCTGACCAACCGGGCTGTAGCGTACGTCAGCTTGCGTGCGGCCAGCAGTAACAGTCTGGTTGATCAGACCCTGATCCACCATGAGGCCTGGTCTCAGACCGAGCCGCGGAGGCGTTGACCCCCGAAACCCTCTCCAGGTAAACTCCAGGTAATACCTTACCAAAATCATCCACCAACCTCTGTAAATTCTCTTCAGAATCTCCCAAAAGCACAGTGTCATCAGCAAAGAGCAACTGTGACAACTCTCATTTTGTGTTAGATTCTTTATCTTTTAACGCCACACCTCTTGCCAAGGCCCTAGCATTTACTTCTCTTACAACCCCATCTATAAATATATTGAACAACCGCGGTGACATCGCACATCCTTGTCTAAGGCCTACTTTTACTGGGAAATAATCTCCCTCTTTCCTACATACTCTAACCTGAGCCTCACTATCATCATAAAAACTCTTCACTGCTTTCAGTAACCTACCTCCTACACCATACACATGCAACATCTGCCACATTGCCCCCATATCCACCCTGTCATACGCCTTTTCCAATTCCATAAATGCCACAAAAACCTCTTTAGCCTTATCTAAATACTGTTCACTTATATGTTTCACTGTAAACACCTGGTCCACACACCCCCTACCTTTCCTAAAGCCTCCTTGTTCATCTGCTATCCTATTCTCCGTCTTACTCTTAATTCTTTCAATAATAACTCTAACATACACTTTACCAGGTATACTCAACAGACTTATCCCCCTATAATTTTTGCACTCTCTTTTGCCCCCTTTGCCTTTATACAAAGGAACTATGCATGCTCTCTGCCAATCCCTAGGTACCTTACCCTCTTCCATACATTTATTAAATAATTGCACCAACCACTCCAAAACTATATCCCCACCTGCTTTTAACATTTCTATCTTTATCCCATCAATCCCGGCTGCCTTACCCCCTTTCATTTTACCTACTGCCTCACGAACTTCCCCCACACTCACAACTGGCTCTTCCTCACTCCTACAAGATGTTATTCCTCCTTGCCCTATACACGAAATCACAGCTTCCCTATCTTCATCAACATTTAACAATTCCTCAAAATATTCCCTCCATCTTCCCAATACCTCTAACTCTCCATTTAATAACTCTCCTCTCCTATTTTTAACTGTCAAATCCATTTGTTCTCTAGGCTTTCTTAACTTGTTAATCTCACTCCAAAACTTTTTCTTATTTTCAACAAAATTTGTTGATAACATCTCACCCACTCTCTCATTTGCTCTCTTTTTACATTGCTTCACCACACTCGTAACCTCTCTTTTCCTCTCCATATACTCCTCCCTCCTTGCATCACTTCTACTTTGTAAAAACCTCTCAGATGCTAACTTTTTCTCTCTTACTACTCTCTTTACATCATCATTCCACCAATCGCTCCTCTTCCCTCCCGCACCCACTTTCCTGTAACCACAAACTTCTGCAGAACACTCTAACACAACATTCTTAAACCTACCCCATA
>NC_091353.1:7362444-7372444 GCF_038502225.1 Cherax quadricarinatus
AACGACATAACGGAAGGGATAGACTCAGAAGTGTCCTTGTTTGCAGATGATGTGAAGTTAATGAGAAGAATCAAATCGGACGAGGATCAGGCAGGACTACAAAGAGACCTGGACAGGCTACAAGCCTGGTCCAGCAACTGGCTCCTTGAATTTAACCCTGCCAAATGCAAAGTCATAAAGATTGGGGAAGGGCAAAGAAGACCGCAGACACAATATAGTTTAGATGGCCAAAGACTGCAAACCTCACTGTATACCATCTACGTCAGGCCCATACTGGAGTATGCAGCACCAGTTTGGAATCCACACCTAGTCAAGCACGTCAAGAAATTAGAGAAAGTGCAAAGGTTTGCAACAAGACTAGTCCCAGAGCTACGGGGATTGTCCTATGAAGAAAGGTTGAGGGAAATCGGCCTGACGACACTGGAGGACAGGAGGGTCAGGGGGGACATGATAACGACATATAAAATACTGCGCGGAATAGACGAGGTGGACAAAGACGGGATGTTCCAGTGATGGGACACAGACACAAGAGGTCACAATTGGAAGTTGAAGACTCAGATGAATCAAAGGGATGTTAGGAAGTATTTCTTCAGTCATAGAGTAGTCAGGCCATGGAATAGCCTAGAAAGTGATGTAGTGGAGGCAGGAACCATACATAGTTTTAAGGCGAGGTATGATAGAGCTCATGGGGTAGGGAGAGAGAGGACCTAGTAGCAATCAGCGAAGAGGCGGGGCCAGGAGCTGTGACTCGACCCCTGCAACCACAAATAGGTGAGTACAAATAGGTGAGTACACACACACTCACACACACACACACACACACACACACACACACACACACACACACACACACACATACACACACACACACACACACACACACACACACACACACACACACACACACAGCCACAGACACACACAGACGGGTAGCCACTATCAACAGCGCTACGGATACCCAGCTTGTCTTCCTACGCAGGACTGGCGACTAGAAAGAGTCCCTCTGACTAAGATGGTAATTCAGCTGAGCCAGCTGTGGGATCAGCTGTGGGACCAGCTGTGAGACCAGCTGTGAGACCAGCTGTGGGACCAGCTGTGGGACCAGCTGTGGGACCAGCTGTGGGACCAGCTTTGGGACCAGCTGTGTGACCAGCTGTGGGACCAGCTGTGGGACCAGCTGGGGGACCAGCTGTGGGACCGGCTGGGGGACCAGCTCAGGGACCAGCTGTGGGACCAGCTGGGGGACCAGCTGTGGGACCGGCTGGGGGACCAGCTCAGGGACCAGCTGTGTGTGTGTTTACTTACCGATTTGTGTTTACGGGGGTCGAGATTCAGCTCCTGGCTCCGTCTCTTCTAGATCACCTAAATTAACACTAACTAGTTCCTGCCTCTTGGACCCCTGTCATACCAGTTCTTGAAGCTGTGTGCTGAATTCGCCTCCCCCGCTGAAGAAATACTTCCTAGCATCCCTATAGTTCATCTGTGTCTTCCACCCATGCCACTTTGATCCTCATCCTCACTATACATATCTCCTCATCCTCACTATCCATATAATTTCCTCTTAGTATTTTACATGTCGTAATTATATCTCCTCTTGTTGTCAGGTTGGGTTCCTTTAGACCTCTCCTCAGAGAGCATTCCTTTAGGTTCCATGCTTGCTCAGATTGGTGGGCTCAACAATGGAGCTACATACTCGGGGATTAGTATAACATTCCCTTGATATAAGTTCCTGAGGTTCAAGCGTAATCCAGGAGATATGCTCGGTGTTATGTTAACCACCAGGTTCTTGTACTTAACTTGGAACTCCTCTCCACGCATGCTGTACTCTTTGTTCGGTCTTCCCTGACCTTATTCAGTGTGAATAACGGAAGGGGATGTGTTTAAAGATTTTTCAGTTAGGTCAAGCTTGCATTCTCTCGGGTTGACTTCCAACTGCCTCTTTGTCTGTCTGTCTGTCCGTAAGAGTGTCTGAGGATGCCCCTAGGCTGCCTCTCTGTCTGTCTTTGTCTGTAAGAGTGTGTGATGGTGTTCTTAGGCTACCTCTCTGTCTGTCTGTCAGTGAGAGTCTGAGGGTGTCCCTAGGCTGCCTCTCTGTCTGTAAGAGTGTCTGAGGGTATCCCTAGGCTGCATTTCTGTCTGTAAGTGTGTCTGAGGGTGTTCCTAGGCTGCCTCTCTGTCTGTCTTTGTCTGTAAGAGTGTCTGAGGGTGTCCCTAGGCTGCCTCTCTGTCCGTAAGAGTGTCTGAGGGTGCCCCTAGGGTGCCTCTCTGTCTGTCTTTGTCTGTAAGAGTGTCTGAGGGTGCCCCTAGGCTGCCTCTCTGTCTGTCTCTCTGTTTGTAAGAGTGTCTGAGGGTTTCCCTAGGCTGCCTCTCTGTCTGTAAGAGTGTCTGAGGGTGTCCCTACGCTGCCTCTCTGTCTGTAAGAGTGTCTGAGGGTGCCCCTAGGCTGCCTCCCTGTCTGTCTTTGTCTGTAAGAGTGTCTGAGGGTGCCCCTAGGCTGCCTCTCTGTCTGTCTCTCTGTTTGTAAGAGTGTCTGAGGGTGTCCCTTGGCTGCCTCTCTGTCTGTAAGAGTGTCTGAGGGTGCCCCTAGGGTGCCTCCCTGTCTGTCTTTGTCTGTAAGAGTGTCTGAGGGTGCCCCTAGGCTGCCTCTCTGTCTGTCTCTCTGTTTGTAAGAGTGTCTGAGGGTTTCCCTAGGCTGACTCTCTGTCTGTAAGAGTGTCTGAGGGTGTCCCTAGGCTGCCTCTATGTCTGTAAGAGTGTCTGAGGGTGCCCCTAGGCTGCCTCCCTGTCTGTCTTTGTCTGTAAGAGTGTCTGAGGGTGCCCCTAGGCTGCCTCTCTGTCTGTCTCTCTGTTTGTAAGAGTGTCTGAGGGTGTCCCTTGGCTGCCTCTCTGTCTGTAAGAGTGTCTGAGGGTGCCCCTAGGGTGCCTCCCTGTCTGTCTTTGTCTGTAAGAGTGTCTGAGGGTGCCCCTAGGCTGCCTCTCTGTCTGTCTCTCTGTTTGTAAGAGTGTCTGAGGGTTTCCCTAGGCTGCCTCTCTGTCTGTAAGAGTGTCTGAGGGTGTCCCTAGGCTGCCTCTCTGTCTGTAAGAGTGTCTGAGAGTGTCCCTAGGCTGCCTCTCTGTCTGTCTCTCTGTTTGTAAGAGTGTCTGAGGGTGTCCCTAGGCTGCCTCTCTGTCTGTCTCTCTGTTTGTAAGAGTGTCTGAGAGTGTCCCTAGGCTGCCTCTCTGTCTGTCTCTCTGTTTGTAAGAGTGTCTGAGGGTGTCCCTAGGCTGCCTCTCTGTCTGTAAGAGTGTCTGAGGGTATCCCTAGGCTGCATTTCTGTCTGTCTTTGTCTGTAAGAGTGTCTGAGGGTGTCCCTAGGCTGCCTCTCTGTCCGTAAGAGTGTCTGAGGGTGCCCCTAGGGTGCCTCTCTGTCTGTCTTTGTCTGTAAGAGTGTCTGAGGGTGCCCCTAGGCTGCCTCTCTGTCTGTCTCTCTGTTTGTAAGAGTGTCTGAGGGTTTCCCTAGGCTGCCTCTCTGTCTGTAAGAGTGTCTGAGGGTGTCCCTAGGCTGCCTCTCTGTCTGTAAGAGTGTCTGAGGGTGTCCCTAGGCTGCCTCTCTGTCTGTAAGAGTGTCTGAGGGTGTCCCTAGGCTGCCTCTCTGTCTGTAAGAGTGTCTGAGGGTGTCCCTAGGCTGCCTCTCTGTCTGTAAGAGTGTCTGAGGGTGTCCCTAGGCTGCCTCTCTGTCTGTAAGAGTGTCTGAGGGTGTCCCTAGGCTGCCTCTATGTCTGTAAGAGTGTCTGAGGGTGTCCCTAGGCTGTCTCTCTGTCTGTAAGAGTGTCTGAGGGTGTCCCTAGGCTGCCTCTCTGTCTGTCTTTGTCTGTAAGAGTGTCTGAGGGTGTCCCTAGGCTGCCTCTCTGTCTGTAAGAGTGTCTGAGGGTGTCCCTAGGCTGCCTCTCTGTCTGTCTGTCTATGTATGTGTATGTGTGTGTGGGCGTTTATCAAGAGACCAACAGGTCGTCTAAGCTGGTTTCTCTCCTAACCTTGACTCTTCTACAGGTTCTTGCTCTTCTCTCTCTCTCTCTCTCTCTCTCTCTCTCTCTCTCTCTCTCTCTCTCTCTCTCTCTCTCTCTCTCTCTCTCTCTCTCTCTCTCTCCCGTTCAGTTATTTTATTGTCTCTATGTTCAGTTTAAAAAAAATTCTGTTATATGTCTGTTATATATCTCTTATACTTCTGTTAAACGGTCTGTTTGACTTGTGTGAATCTGCGTATGTTTAAGAAACAGAAGGTTCCAGTGTCTGTTGTATGTTGAGTGTCTGTTGTCTGTTGAGTGTCTGTTGTATGTTGAGTGTCTGTTGTATGTTGAGTGTCTGTTGTATGTTGAGTGTCTGTTGTATGTTGAGTGTCTGTTGTATGTTGAGTGTCTGTTGTATGTTGAGTGTCTGATGTCTGTTGCGTGTCTGTTGTATGTTGAGTGTCTGTTGAATGTTGAGTGTCTGTTGTATGTTGAGTGTCTGTTGTATGTTGAGTGTCTGTTGTATGTTGAGTGTCTGTTGTATGTTGAGTGTCTGTTGTCTGTTGAGTGTCTGTTATATGTTGAGTGTCTGTTGTATGATGAGTGTCTGTTGTATGATGAGTGTCTGATGTCTGTTGAGTGTCTGTTGTATGTTGAGTGTCTGTTGTATGTTGAGTGTCTGTTGTATGTTGAGTGTCTGTTGTATGATGAGTGTCTGATGTCTGTTGAGTGTCTGTTGTATGTTGAGTGTCTGATGTCTGTTGAGTGTCTGATGTCTGTTGAGTGTCTGTTGTATGTTGAGTGTCTGTTGTCTGTTGAGTGCCTGTTGTATGTTGAGTGTCTGTTGTATGTTGGGTGTCTGTTGTATGTTGAGTGTCTGTTGTCTGTTGAGTGTCTGTTGTATGTTGAATGTCTGATGTCTGTTGCGTGTCTGTTGAATGTTGAGTGTCTGTTGTATGTTGAGTGTCTGTTGTATGTTGAGTGTCTGTTGTATGTTGAGTGTCTGTTGTATGATGAGTGTCTGATGTCTGTTGAGTGTCTGTTGTATGTTGAGTGTCTGATGTCTGTTGAGTGTCTGTTGTATGTTGAGTGTCTGTTGTCTGTTGAGTGTCTGTTGTATGTTGAGTGTATGTTGAATGTTGAGTGTCTGTTGTATGTTGAGTGTCTGTTGCCTGTTGAGTGTCTGTTGTATGTTGAGTGTCTGTTGTCTGTTGAGTGTCTGTTGCCTGTTGAGTGTCTGTTGTATGTTGAGTGTCTGATGTCTGTTGAGTGTCTGTTGTATGTTGAGTGTCTGTTGTCTGTTGAGTGCCTGTTGTATGTTGAGTGTCTGTTGTATGTTGGGTGTCTGTTGTCTGTTGAGTGTCTGTTGTATGTTGGGTGTCTGTTGTCTGTTGAGTGTCTGTTGTATGTTGAGTGTCTGTTGTATGTTGGGTGTCTGTTGTCTGTTGAGTGTCTGTTGTATGTTGAGTGTCTGATGTCTGTTGAGTGTCTGTTGTATGTTGAGTGTCTGTTGTCTGTTGAGTGTCTGTTGCCTGTTGAGTGTCTGTTGTATGTTGAGTGTCTGAGGTCCGTTGAGTGTCTGTTGTATGTTTAGTGTCTGTTGTCTGTTGAGTGTCTGTTGTATGTTGAGTGTCTGTTGTATGTTGAGTTTCTGTTGTATGTTGAGTGTCTGATGTCTGTTGAGTGTCTGTTGTATGTTGAGTGTCTGTTGTCTGTTCAGCGTCTGTTGTATGTTGAGTGTCTGTTGTATGTTGAGTGTCTGATGTCTGTTGAGTGTCTGTTTTATGTTGAGTGTCTGATGTCTGTTGACTGTCTGTTGTATGTTGAGTGTCTGTTGTATGTTGAGTGTCTGTTGTATGTTAAGTGTCTGTTGTATGATGAGTGTCTGTTGTATGTTAAGTGTCTGTTGTATGTTGAGTGTTTGTTGTATGTTGAGTGTCTGTTGTATGTTAAGTGTCTGTTGTATGATGAGTGTCTGTTGTATGTTGAGTGTCTGTTGTATGTTGAGTGTCTGTTGTATGATGAGTGTCTGTTGTATGATGAGTGTCTGTTGTATGTTGAGTGTCTGATGTCTGTTGAGTGTCTGTTTTATGTTGAGTGTCTGTTGTGTGTTGAGTGTTTGTTGTATGTTGAGTGTCTGTTGCCTGTTGAGTGTCTGTTGTATGTTGAGTGTCTGTTGTATGTTGAGTGTCTGTTGTATGTTGAGTGTCTGTTGTATGTTGAGTGTCTGTTGTATGTTGAGTGTCTGTTGTATGTTGAGTGTCTGTTGTGTGTTGAGTGTTTGTTGTATGTTGAGTGTCTGTTGTATGTTGAGTGTCTGTTGTATGTTGAGTGTCTGATGTCTGTTGAGTGTCTGTTGTATGTTGAGTGTCTGTTGTATGTTGAGTGTCTGATGTCTGTTGAGTGTCTGTTGTATGATGAGTGTCTGTTGTATGTTGAGTGTCTGATGTCTGTTAAGTGTCTGTTGTATGTTGAGTGTCTGTTGTATGTTGAGTGTGTGATGTCTGTTGAGTGTCTGTTGTATGATGAGTGTCTGTTGTATGTTGAGTGTCTGATGTCTGTTGAGTGTCTGTTGTATGATGAGTGTCTGTTGTATGTTGAGTGTCTGATGTCTGTTGAGTGTCTGTTGTATGATGAGTGTCTGTTGTATGTTGAGTGTCTGATGTCTGTTGCGTGTCTGTTGTATGTTGAGTGTCTGTTGTATGTTGAGTGTCTGTTGTATGTTGAGTGTCTGTTGTATGTTGAGTGTCTGATGTCTGTTGAGTGTCTGTTGTATGTTGAGTGTCTGTTGTATGTTGAGTGTCTGTTGTATGTTGAGTGTCTGTTGTATGTTGAGTGTCTGTTGTATGTTGAGTGTCTGTTGTGTGTTGAGTGTCTGTTGTATGTTGAGTGTCTGATGTCTGTTAAGTGTCTGTTGTATGTTGAGTGTCTGATGTCTGTTGAGTGTCTGTTGTATGTTGAGTGTCTGTTGTATGTTGAGTGTCTGATGTCTGTTGAGTGTCTGTTGTATGTTGAGTGTCTGTTGAATGTTGAGTGCCTGATGTCTGTTGAGTGTCTATTGTATGTTGAGTGTCTGTTGTATGTTGAGTGTCTGTTGTGTGTTGAGTGTTTGTTGTATGTTGAGTGTCTGTTGTGTGTTGAGTGTCTGTTGTATGTTGAGTGTTTGTTGTATGTTGAGTGTCTGTTGTATGTTGAGTGTCTGTTGTATGTTGAGTGTTTGTTGTATGTTGAGTGTCTGATGTCTGTTAAATGTCTGTTGTATGTTGAGTGTCTGATGTCTGTTGAGTGTCTGTTGTATGATGAGTGTCTGTTGTATGTTGAGTGTCTGTTGTATGTTGAGTGTCTGTTGTATGTTGAGTGTCTGTTGTATGTTGAGTGTCTGATGTCTGTTGAGTGTCTGTTGTATGCTGAGTGTCTGTTGTATGTTGAGTGTCTGATGTCTGTTAAGTGTCTGTTGTATGTTGAGTGTCTGTTGCATGTTCAGTGTCTGTTGTATGTTGAGTGTCTGTTGTATGTTGAGTGTCTGTTGTGCTGTGTTTTAGTGTGTGTGTGTGTGTGTGTGTGTGTGTGTGTGTGTGTGTGTGTGTGTGTGTGTGTGTGTGTATTTTATCCCCAGGATGGTACTCTGGTCTCGCAGAAGGTATTCTGGTCTCCCAGATGGTATTCTGGTCTCGCAGGTGGTATTCTGGTCTCCCAGATGGTATTCTGGTATCCCAGATGATATTTTGGCATCCTAGATGGTATTCTGGACTCCCAGATGGTATTCTGGTGTCCCAGATGGTATTTTGGTATCCCAGATAACATTCTGGTATTCCAGATGGCATTCTGTTATCCCAGATGGTATTCTGGATTCCCAGATGGCACTCTGGCTTCTCAGACGATATTCTGGTCCAGCAGACGGTTTTCTGGTCTCTCAGATGGTATTCTGGTGCCTCAGACGATATTCTGGTCTACCAGATGGTATTCTGGTCTCCCAGACGGTGTTCTTGTCTTTCACATGGTATTCTTGTATCGCAGATGGTATTCTTGTCCCCCAGATGGTATTCTTGTCTCTTAGTTGGTATTGTGGCCCCCAGATGGTATTCTGGTTTCTCAGACAACATTCTGGTCTCCCAGATGGTACTCTGGTCTCCTAGATGGCATTCTGGTCTTACAGATGGTATTCTGGTATCCCATATGGTATTCTTGTCTCCCAGAGAGCATTCTGGTCTCCCAGATGGCATTCTGGTCTCCCAGATAGCATTCTGGTCTCCCAGATGGTATTCTGGTTTCTCAGACAATATTCTGGTCTCCCAAAGGGTACTCTGGTCTCCCAGATGGTACTCTGGTCTCCCAGATGGTGTTCTGGTCTCCCAGATGGCATTCTGGTTTCGCTGATGGTATTCTGGTCTCCCACATGGTATTCCGGTCTCCCAGATGGTATTCTGGTCTCTCAGACGATATTCTGGTCTCCCAGATGATATTCTGGTTTTCTAGATGGTATTCTGGTCTCCCAGATCGTATTCGAGTCTCCCAGATGGTATTCTGGTCTCCCTGATGGTATTCTGGTTTCCCAGATAGTATTCTGGTCTCTCAGAGGATATTCTGGTCTCTCAGATGGTATTCTGATCTCCCAGATGTATTCTGGTCTCTCAGGCGTTATTCTCGTCTCCCAGATGGTATTCTAGTTTCGCTGATGTTATTCTGGTCTCCCAGATGATATTCTGGTCTCCCAGATGGTATTCTGGTCTCTCAGACGATATTCTGATCTCTCAGACGATATTCTGGTCTCCCAGATGGTATTCTGGTCTCCCAGATGATATTCTGGTTTCCCAGATGGCATTCTAGTTTCGCTGATGTTATTCTGGTCTCCCAGATGATATTCTGGTCTCCCAGATGGTATTCTGGTCTCTCAGTTGGTATTCTGGTCTCTCAGGCGTTATTCTGGTCTCCCAGATGGTATTCTGGTTTCGCTGATGTTATTCTGGTCTCCCATATGATAATCTGGTCTCCCAGAGGGTATTCTGGTCTCTCAGACGATATTCTGGTCTCCCAGATGATATTCTGGTTTCCCAGATGGTATTCTGGTCTCCCAGATGGTATTCTGGTCTCTCAGATGGTATTCTGGTCTCTCAAGCGATATTCTGGTCTCCCAGATGATATTCTGGTTTCCCAGATGGTATTCTGGTTTCCCAGATGGTTTTCTGGTCTCCCAGATGGTATTCTGGTCTCCCAGATGGTATTCTGGTCTTTCAGATGGTATTCTGGTCTCTCAAACGATATTCTGGTCTCCCAGATGATATTCTGGTTTCCCAGATGGTATTCTGGTTTCCCAGATGGTTTTCTGGTCTCCCAGATGGTATTCTGGTCTCCCAGATGGTTTTCTGGTCTCTCTACATCCCCCCTCCTCTTCTTCCCTTCCTCTTCCTCCCCCTCCTGTTCCTCCCCTCCTGTTCCTCCCCGTCCTCTTCCACCCCCTTCTTTTCCTCCCCCTCCTCTTCCTCCCCTCCTCTTCCTCCCCTCCTCTTCCTCCCCTCCTCTTCCTTCCCCTCCACTTACTCCCCTCCTCTTCCTCCCTCCTCTTCCTCCCCTCCTCTTCCTCCCCCTCCTCTTACTCCCCTCCTCTTCTTCCCCCTCCTCTTCCTACCCTCCTTCTCCTCCTCCTCATCTCAGAGTTTACATAACAGAGGTGATCAACTCAACTATGTCTGGTAATGACCGGGTCAGCTAGTTGCTAGTTCTGTTTACAAGTCTCTGTGAGAGATTGGAGGGAGGGAGAGACGGATGGAGGGAGGGAGGGAGGGAGGGAGGGAGGGAAGGGAGGGAAGGGAGGGAAGGGAGGGAGGGACGGGAGGGAAGGGAGGGAAGGAAGGGAGGGTGTGAGGAAACAGATTTTTAGAAAATCAGGCAGAAATAGGAGGAATGGGGTAAACTGGGAAAATAGAGAATAGAGACAGTAATTGAAGCAGTGTGTGTGTGTGTGTGTGTGTGTGTGTGTGTGTGTGTGTGTGTGTGTGTGTGTGTGAGTGTGTGT
>NC_091353.1:7379944-7427444 GCF_038502225.1 Cherax quadricarinatus
GTTAGGTTTAGAATGATTTTGGAGAAATTATTGCATACACAAATTTTCACTTGTCCTATATGGCAAGATGAGCGTTGCTATTTAAGCCAAGATAGCAAGTTCTGCCTATTCGGCACGACACACACACACACACACACACACACACACACACACACACACACACATATATATATATATATATATATATATATATATATATATATATATATATATATATATATATATATATATATATATATATATATATATATGGCGTGATTCTCACCCTTCATCCCCAACATTGATCATCACCCTCTGTCTTCCCCCTCACTTCTCACCCCTCCCTGTTTCCCCCCAGTCTCCCCTCCCTGTCACCCCTCCCTGTCACCCCTCCATGTCACCCCCCCTGTCACCCCTCCCTGTCACCCCCCTGTCACCTCTCCCTGTCTCCCCTCCCTGTCACCCCTCTCTGTCACTCCTCCCTGTCACCCTCCCTGTCACCACCCCTGTCACCCCTCCCTGTCACCCCCCTGTCACCCCTCCCTGTCACCCTCCCTGTCTCCCTCCCGTCACCCCCTGTCTCCCCTCCCTGTCACCCCTCCCTGTCACCCCCTGTCACCCTCCCTGTCGCCCCCCTGTCACCCCCCTGTCACCCCCCCCCTGTCACCCCCCTGTCACCCCCCCCTGTCACTCCCCTGTCACCCCCCTGTCACCCCCCTGTCACCCCCCTGTCACCCCCCTGTCACCCCCCTGTCACCCCCTGTCACCCCCCTGTCACCCCCCTGTCACCCCCTGTCACCCCCCCTGTCACCCACTGTCACCCCCCTGTCACCCCCTGTCACCCCCCCTGTCACCCACTGTCACCCCCCTGTCACCCCCTCTGTCACCTCCCCTGTCACCCCTCCCTATATCCTCTCATCCTCTCTTCATGCTCCAAAATTTCAGAAAATTGCAGCAAAATACCACATCTGCCAGAACATCCTGTTATTTATAATGACAGAGAGAGAGAGAGAGAGAGAGAGAGAGAGAGAGAGAGAGAGAGAGAGAGAGAGAGAGAGAGAGAGAGAGAGAGAGAGAGAGAGAGAGAGAGAGAGAGAGAGAGAGATAACTTTACAGACCCACCAGAGGTGACTAATATTAACATCAATTTAACAGTTAACACTGCTAATAGTTATAACTTTCACTAGACCATAAGCAGGACCTGCCCAGCATAGGCCTCTCAGTATAGACCTACTGGCCTATGTTAGCCATGGCTGGTTGGATAACTGGACTTATCACTTGTTTAAAGCCGACCTGCTACAAGATAGTTACCTGTGTTAAGGCTTCAGGTCACCTGTTAACCACCAGTCAAGAATACTTTAATACCTAAAATAGGGATTAATATAAACTACCAGTATATATATACCTGCCAGTATATATACACCTGCCAGTATATATACAACTGCCAGTATATATACACCTGCCAGTATATATACACCTGCCAGTATATATACACCTGTAAGTATATATACACCTGCCAGTATATATACACCTGCCAGTATATATACACCTGTCAGTATATATACACCTGCCAGTATATATACACCTGCCAGTATATATACACCTGCCAGTATATATACACCTGTCAGTATATATACACCTGCCAGTATATATACACCTGTCAGTATATATACACCTGCCAGTATATATACACCTGCCAGTATATATACACCTGCCAGTATATATACACCTGCCAGTATATATACACCTGCCAGTATATATACAACTGCCAGTATATATACACCTGCCAGTATATATACACCTGCCAGTATATATACAACTGCCAGTATATATACACCTGCCAGTATATATACACCTGCCAGTATATATACACCTGTCAGTATATATACACCTGCCAGTATATATACACCTGCCAGTATATATACACCTGCCAGTATATATACACCTGCCAGTATATATACAACTGCCAGTATATATACACCTGCCAGTATATATACACCTGCCAGTATATATACACCTGCCAGTATATATACACCTGCCAGTATATATACACCTGCCAGTATATATACACCTGTCAGTATATATACACCTGCCAGTATATATACACCTGTCAGTATATATACACCTGCCAGTATATATACACCTGCCAGTATATATACACCTGCCAGTATATATACACCTGCCAGTATATATACACCTGCCAGTATATATACAACTGCCAGTATATATACACCTGCCAGTATATATACACCTGCCAGTATATATACACCTGCCAGTATATATACACCTGCCAGTATATATACACCTGCCAGTATATATACACCTGCCAGTATGTATCCACTGAGAGATATTCACCTCTCAGTGTACATATACTAGGAGATATATATACCTCTCAGTGTAAATACGCAGATACACTCCTCTCATTATATACCCACTGAGAGATACACATCTCTCAGTATATACACTGATATATACACCTCTCAGTGTATATACATTGAGAGTTTATAAATGGTTATATTTCTCGACTTAACTGAACCTAAATTGTTTCCCCAAAATATACATCACAGACACCTGGGAAGGTGTCAGAAATAACAACAGTCCTTCACCAGCGATAAACTTAAACAAACAATAATTGTAAATTTTAAAGAGTTAAAAGTCTTATATAACAAACAGAAAATATAGAGCACAAATATAACATAGTTACATAAAATTGTAGGAACATAGCTGTTATACGTATTTGTGTACGTAATGAGTCTCTGATCGACACCATGCCTAACCCTTCTAGGGTAGGGTAGGTGCCTGAGCCCGAGCCTTTAGCTCACAAGACTGTCATTCCCATTTGCCCCTTTGTGGCGGGGATGGCAGACCAGAGAGGCCTAGCTTGTGGCTAGGCCTGGGGACAGTTGTTCCCGAAGATGAGGAGGTACTTGTGCCTCCTCCCATGGGAGACTTAGGTCTCAGATACTCCCTAAAGAGGGAGCCAAGGCCGGGCCACCACTTGGAAAAGGCCCGGGCCGGGAGAATACCGGCTAATCTTTAACTAACTAACTAACCATGCCTAACGATCGACACCATGCCTAACCATCGACACCATGCCTAACCCTTCTAGGGTAGGGTAGGTGCCTGAGCCCGAGCCTTTAGCTCATAAGACTGTCATTCCCATTAGCCCCCTTGGGGCGGGGATGGCAGACCAGAGAGGCCTAGCACAAGCTAGGCCTGGGGACAGTTGGTCCCAAAGATGAAGAGGTACTTGTGCCTCCTCCCATGGGAGACTTAGGTCTCAGACACTCCCTAAAGAGGGAGCCAAGGCCGGGCCACCACTTGGAAAAGGCCCGGGCCGGGAGAATACCGACTAATCTTTAATAATAATAATAATAATAACATGCCTAACCCTTTTAGGGTAGGGTAGGTGCCTGAGCCCGAGCCTTTAGCTCATAAGACTGTCATTCCCATTTGCTCCCTTGGGGCGTGGATGGCAGACCAGAGAGGCCTAGCTTGTGGCTAGGCCTGGGGACAATTGGTCCCAAAGATGAGGAGGTACTTGTGCCTTCTCCCATGGGAGACTTAGGTCTCAGACACTCCCTAAAGAGGGAGCCAAAGCCGGGCCACCACTTGGAAAAGGCCCGGGCCGGGAGAATACCGGCTAATCTTTAATAATAATAATAATAACCATGCCTAACCCTTCTAGGGTAGGGTAGGTGCCTGAGCCTGAGCCTTTAGCTCATAAGACTGTCATTCCCATTTGCCCCCTTGGGGCGGGGATGGCAGACCAGAGAGGCCTAGCTTGTGGCTAGGCCTGGGGACAGTTGGTCCCAAAGATGAGGAGGTACTTGTGCCTCCTCCCATGGGAGACTTAGGTCTCAGACACTCCCTAAAGAGGGAGCCAAGGCTGGGCCACCACTTGGAAAAGGCCCGGGCCGGGAGAATACCGGCTAATCTTTAATAATAATAATAAGCGACCAATTATGATCGACACCATGCCTAACCCTTCTAGGGTAGGGTAGGTGCCTGAGCCCGAGCCTTTAGCTCATAAGACTGTCATTCCCATTAGCCCCCTTGGGGCGGGGATGGCAGACCAGAGAGGCCTAGCTTGTAGCTAGGCCTGGGGACAGTTGGTCCCAAAGATGAGGAGGTACTTGTGCCTCCTCCCATGGGAGACTTAGGTCTCAGACACTCCCTAAAGAGGGAGCCAAGGCCGGGCCACCACTTGGAAAAGGCCCGGGCCGGGAAAATACCGGCTAATCTTTAATAAAATAATAAGCGACCAATTATGATCGACACCATGCCTAACCCTTCTAGGGTAGGGTAGGTGCCTGAGCCCGAGCCTTTAGCTCATAAGACTGTCATTCCCATTAGCCCCCTTGGGGCGGGGATGGCAGACCAGAGAGGCCTAGCTTGTGGCTAGGCCTGGGGACAGTTGGTCCCAAAGATGAGGAGGTACTTGTGCCTCCTCCCATGGGAGACTTAGGTCTCAGACACTCCCTAAAGAGGGAGCCAAGGCCGGGCCACCACTTGGAAAAGGCCCGGGCCGGGAGAATATCGGCTAATCTTTAATAATAATAATAAGCGACCAATTATGTAAGTGTATTTATGTAAGTGCGTTTGTACGTGTATGTTTGGGGGTCTGAAATGGAGTAATCTACTTCACAATATTCCTTATGGGAACAAATTCGGTCAGTACTGGCACCTGAACATACTTCTGGGGTGAAAAATATCGTTAACCGGGGGTCCACTATATTTGTGTACGTAATGAGTCTCTCATCGACACCATGCCCAGCATGGACACCATGCCCAGCCCTTCTAGGGTAGGGTAGGTGCCTGAGCCCGAGCCTTTAGCTCATAAGACTGTCATTCCCATTTGCCCCTTTGGGGCGGGGATGGCAGACCAGAGAGGCCTAGCTTGTGGCTAGGCCTGGGGACAGTTGGTCCCAAAGATGAGGAGGTGCTTGTACCTCCTCCCATGGGAGACTTAGGTCTCAGACACTCCCTAAAGAGGGAGCCAAGGCCGGGCCACCACTTGGACAAGGCCCGGGCCGGGAGAATACCGGCTAATCTTTAACTAACTAACTAAGCGACCAATTATGTAAGTGTATTTATGTAAGTGCGTTTGTACGTGTATGTTTGGGGGTCTGAAATGGAGTAATCTACTTCACAATATTCCTTATGGGAACAAATTCGGTCAGTACTGGCACCTGAACATACTTCTGGGGTGAAAAATATCGTTAACCGGGGGTCCACTATATTTGTGTACGTAATGAGTCTCTCATCGACACCATGCCCAGCATGGACACCATGCCCAGCCCTTCTAGGGTAGGGTAGGTGCCTGAGCCCGAGCCTTTAGCTCATAAGACTGTCATTCCCATTAGCCCCCTTGGGGCGGGGATGGCAGACCAGAGAGGCCTAGCTTGTGGCTAGGCCTGGGGACAGTTGGTCCCAAAGATGAGGAGGTACTTGTGCCTCCTCCCATGGGAGACTTAGGTCTCAGACACTCCCTAAAGAGGGAGCCAAGGCCGGGCCACCACTTGGAAAAGGCCCGGGCTGGGAGAATACCTGGAGTTTACCTGGAGAGAGTTCCGGGGGTCAACGCCCCCGCGGCCCGGTCTGTGACCAGGCCTCCTGGTGGATCAGAGCCTGATCAACCAGGCTGTTGCTGCTGGCTGCACGCAAACCAACGTACGAGCCACAGCCCGGCTGATCAGGAACTGACTTTAGGTGCTTGTCCAGTGCCAGCTTGAAGACTGCCAGGGGTCTGTTGGTAATCCCCCTTATGTGTGCTGGGAGGCAGTTGAACAGTCTCGGGCCCCTGACACTTATTGTATGGTCTCTTAACGTGCTAGTGACACCCCTGCTTTTCATTGGGGGGATGGTGCATCGTCTGCCAAGTCTTTTGCTTTCGTAGCGAGTGATTTTCGTGTGCAAGTTCGGTACTAGTCCCTCTAGGATTTTCCAGGTGTATATAATCATGTATCTCTCCCGCCTGCGTTCCAGGGAATACAGGTTCAGGAACCTCAAGCGCTCCCAGTAATTGAGGTGTTTTATCTCCGTTATGCGCGCCGTGTAGGTTCTCTGTACATTTTCTAGGTCAGCAATTTCACCTGCCTTGAAAGGTGCTGTTAGTGTGCAGCAATATTCCAGCCTAGATAGAACAAGTGACCTGAAGAGTGTCATCATGGGCTTGGCCTCCCTAGTTTTGAAGGTTCTCATTATCCATCCTGTCATTTTTCTAGCAGATGCGATTGATACAATGTTATGGTCCTTGAAGGTGAGATCCTCCGACATGATCACTCCCAGGTCTTTGACGTTGGTGTTTCGCTCTATTTTGTGGTCGGAGTAATTGAAATTTCTCATCGTTGAACTTCATATTGTTTTCTGCAGCCCACTGAATGATTTGGTTGATGTCCGCCTGGAGCCTTGCAGTGTCTGCAATGGAAGACACTGTCATGCAGATTCGGGTGTCATCTGCAAAGGAAGACACGGTGCTGAAGCTTCCTTAAGATGCTTTAAAGTATTATCAAGTATTAACTAAAGCTGCTGTGTCATGCTGTTGTTGTGTTCAATACTGTGTCATGCTGTTGTTGTGTTCAGTACTGTGTCATGCTGTTGTTGTGTTCAATACTGTGTCATGCTGTTGTTGTGTTCAGTACTGTGTCATGCTGTTGTTGTGTTCAGTACTGTGTCATGCTGTTGTTGTGTTCAGTACTGTGTCATGCTGTTGTTGTGTTCAATACTGTGTCATGCTGTTGTTGTGTTCAGTACTGTGTCATGCTGTTGTTGTGTTCAGTACTGTGTCATGCTGTTGTTGTGTTCAGTACTGTGTCATGCTGTTGTTGTGTTCAGTACTGTGTCATGCTGTTGTTGTGTTCAATACTGTGTCATGCTGTTGTTGTGTTCAATACTGTGTCATGCTGTTGTTGTGTTCAGTACTGTGTCATGCTGTTGTTGTGTTCAGTACTGTGTCATGCTGTTGTTGTGTTCAGTACTGTGTCATGCTGTTGTTGTGTTCAGTACTGTGTCATGCTGTTGTTGTGTTCAATACTGTGTCATGCTGTTGTTGTGTTCAATACTGTGTCATGCTGTTGTTGTGTTCAATACTGTGTCATGCTGTTGATGTGTTCAATACTGTGTCATGCTGTTGTTGTGTTCAATACTGTCTCATGCTGTTGTTGTGTTCAGTACTGTGTTATGATGTTCTTCTCTCCAGTACTCAACCATTTTTCTAAAATCCTTTAAAAAAAGGCAGCATTAAAATTGATATAATCCCTATAACAAAAGCCGTAATCAGCCTTGATGCCCTAAATGCAAAAAAAAAAAAAAAAAAAAAATTAAAATTTTTGGAAACAATTAAATTTTCCGTGAATCATTTCTAGATTTTTTCGTCTACCTTATTATCTAGTAAGTTACTTTATATATATGACCTAAATACAAGAATATATACGCCGTGAGGCCTGTGTTTCAATGGGATTATTTTAATCCCCAATTTTTGGTATTAAAGTATTTTTGCCTGGTGGTAAATAGGTGACATGCAGCCTTAATGACCCGCGTGCAGTGGATAGGCTTTAAACCTCATTATCCTCATAAACAGGTGACATGTAGCCTTTTAATGGCCCTCGTGCAGTGGATAGGCTTTAAACACAACCTTATGAACAGATACCATGCAGGCTTAATGACCCCTAGGCTTTAAACACAACCTTATGAACAGATACCATGCAGGCTTAATGACCCCTAGGCTTTAAACACAACCTTATGAACAGATACCATGCAGGCTTAATGACCCCTAGGCTTTAAACACAACCTTATGAACAGATACCATGCAGGCTTAATGACCCCTAGTATAGTCGATAGACTTTCAAATCCTCTTAATCAATAGACCAAATGGGGCTGTTGATCAAAGTTTTTATACCTGGAGGAGACCACGATGAGCTTAAAATGAGGTCATCGTGGGCTCCTCCAGGACAATGGACTCATATACGCACAAGTCAGTTAACCCGCCTGACTGGATGCCAAGACCGAGGCAGATTCCCCTGACATCATTGTGTTCAGTTCCGAGATGAGATCTCCCACACTGAGGCTGGATGCTGAGAGCAATTGCCAAGACGGGATATTTAGAGACGGAGGTTAGATCTCACATACATAACACACACACGCATGTGTATAAACTTACACATAAAATACCACATACACACATTTCAAGGAGCCATGAGAGATGAAAGAGAAAATAATAATAATAATAATAATAATAATAATAATAATAATAATAATAATAATAGGTGTGGGAATGAAAGCTAGCTAGGTGAGGCACCAGTCCTAGCTAGGTTTTCTTCCAATATCCCATTACATATATTCTATAACAAGCTGTCGTGGGGAGGAATTGAAGGGAGGATAGTGGAAGATTGGAAAGGGAGGTGGAGAGGGGAGTGAGAGGGAAGAGATAGGTATTGGGGTATATGTGTAAGTTGTGAACATGTCTCTCCTTATTCTGCGAGTTATAAGTTTGTGTGATGGTGTTTTGTCTGTCAGGAAACAGGGCACTTGTCCTGTATCCTGACAAACCTTACCTAACCTAACCTGAAGACCAGCGTCAGGAAACACTTGTCCTGTTTCCTGACAAACCTTACCTAACCTAACCTGAAGACTAGCGTCAGGAAACACTTGTCCTGTTTCCTGACAAACCTTACCTAACCTGAAGACCAGCGTCAGGAAACACTTGTCCTGTTTCCTGACAAACCTTACCTAACCTAACCTGAAGACCAGCGTCAGGAAACACTTGTCCTGTTTCCTGACAAACCTTACCTAACCTAACCTGAAGACCAGCGTCAGGAAACACTTGTCCTGTTTCCTGACAAACCTTACCTAACCTAACCTGAAGACTAGCGTCAGGAAACACTTGTCCTGTTTCCTAACAAACCTTACCTAACCTAACCTGAAGACCAGCGTCAGGAAACACTTGTCCTGTTTCCTGACAAACCTTACCTAACCTAACCTGAAGACCAGAGTCAGGAAACACTTGTCCTGTTTCCTGAGAAACCTTACCTAACCTAACCTGAAGACTAGCGTCAGGAAACACTTGTCCTGTTTCCTGACAAACCTTACCTAACCTAACCTGAAGACCAACGTCAGGAAACACTTGTCCTGTTTCCTGACAAACCTTACCTAACCTAACCTGAAGACCAGCGTCAGGAAACACTTGTCCTGTTTCCTGACAAACCTTACCTAACCTAACCTGAAGACCAGCGTCAGGAAACACTTGTCCTGTTTCCTGACAAACCTTACCTAACCTAACCTGAAGACCAGCGTCAGGAAACACTTGTCCAGTTTCCTGACAAACCTTACCTAACCTAACCTGAAGACCAGCGTCAGGAAACACTTGTCCTGTTTCCTGACAAACCTTACCTAACCTAACCTGAAGACCAGCGTCAGGAAACACTTGTCCTGTTTCCTGACAAACCTTACCTAACCTAACCTGAAGACCAGCGTCAGGAAACACTTCTCCTGTTTCCTGACAAACCTTACCTAACCTAACCTGAAGACCAGCGTCAGGAAACACTTGTTCTGTTTCCTGACAAACCTTACCTAACCTAACCTGAAGACCAGCGTCAGGAAACACTTGTCCTGTTTCCTGACAAACCTTACCTAACCTAACCTGAAGACCAGCGTCAGGAAACACTTGTTCTGTTTCCTGACAAACCTTACCTAACCTAACCTGAAGACCAGCGTCAGGAAACACTTGTTCTGTTTCCTGACAAACCTTACCTAACCTAACCTGAAGACCAGCGTCAGGAAACACTTGTCCTGTTTCCTGACAAACCTTACCTAACCTAACCTGAAAACCAGCGTCAGGAAACACTTGTCCTGATTCCTGACAAACCTTACCTAACCTGAAGACCTGCGTCAGGAAACACTTGTCCTGATTCCTGACAAACCTTACCTAACCTAACCTGAAGACCAGCCTCAGGAAACACTTGTTCTGTTTCCTGACAAACCTTACCTAACCTAACCTGAAGACCAGCGTCAGGAAACACTTGTCCTGTTTCCTGACAAACCTTACCTAACCTAACCTGAAGACCAGCGTCAGGAAACACTTGTCCTGATTCCTGACAAACCTTACCTAACCTGAAGACCTGCGTCAGGAAACACTTGTCCTGATTCCTGACAAACCTTACCTAACCTAACCTGAAGACCAGCCTCAGGAAACACTTGTTCTGTTTCCTGACAAACCTTACCTAACCTGAAGACCAGCGTCAGGAAACACTTGTCCTGTTTCCTGACAAACCTTACCTAACTTAACCTGAAGACCAGCGTCAGGAAACACTTGTCCTGTTTCCTGACAAACCTTACCTAACCTAACCTGAAGACCAGCGTCAGGAAACACTTGTTCTGTTTCCTGACAAACCTTACCTAACCTAACCTGAAGACCAGCGTCAGGAAACACTTGTCCTGATTCCTGACAAACCTTACCTAACCTAACCTGAAGACCAGCATCAGGAAACACTTGTCTTGATTCCCGACAAACCTTACCTAACCTAACCTGAAGACCAGCGTCAGGAAACACTTGTCCTGATTCCTGACAAACCTTACCTATCCTAACCTGACGACCTGCGTCAGGAAGTCCTGTTTCCTGACAAACCTTACCTAACCTGAAGACCAGGGTCAGGAAACACTTGTCCTGTTTCCTGACAAACCTTACCTATCCTAACCTGACTATCAGCGTCAGGAAACACTTGTCCTGTTTCCTGAAAACCTTACCTAACCTGAAGACCATCGTCAGGAAACACTTGTCCTGTTTCCTGACAAACCTTACCTAATCTGAAGACCAGCGTCAGGAAACACTTGTCCTGTTTCCTGACAAACCTTACCTAACCTAACCTGACGACCAGCGTCAGGAAACACTTGTCCTGTTTCCTGACAAACCTTACCTAACCTGAAGACCAGCGTCAGGAAACACTTGTCCTGTTTCCTGACAAACCTTACCTAACCTAACCTGAAGACCAGCGTCAGGAAACACTTGTCCTGTTTCCTGACAAACCTTACCTAACCTAACCTGAAGACCAGCGTCAGGAAACACTTGTTCTGTTTCCTGACAAACCTTACCTAACCTAACCTGAAGACCAGCGTCAGGAAACACTTGACCTGTTTCCTGACAAACCTTACCTAACCTAACCTGAAGACCAGCGTCAGGAAACACTTGTCCTGTTTCCTGACAAACCTTACCTAACCTAACCTGAAGACCAGCGTCAGGAAACACTTGACCTGTTTCCTGACAAACCTTACCTAACCTAACCTGACGACCAGCGTCAGGAAACACTTGACCTGTTTCCTGACAAACCTTACCTAACCTAACCTGACGACCAGCGTCAGGAAACACTTGTCCTGTTTCCTGACAAACCTTACCTAACCTAACCTGAAGACCAGCGTCAGGAAACACTTGTCCTGTTTCCTGACAAACCTAACCTAACCTAACCTGAAGACCAGCGTCAGGAAACACTTGTTCTGTTTCCTGACAAACCTTACCTAACCTAACCTGAAGACCAGCGTCAGGAAACACTTGACCTGTTTCCTGACAAACCTTACCTAACCTAACCTGACGACCAGCGTCAGGAAACACTTGTCCTGTTTCCTGACAAACCTTACCTAACCTAACCTGAAGACCAGCGTCAGGAAACACTTGTCCTGTTTCCTGACAAACCTAACCTAACCTAACCTGAAGACCAGCGTCAGGAAACACTTGTTCTGTTTCCTGACAAACCTTACCTAACCTAACCTGAAGACCAGCGTCAGGAAACACTTGACCTGTTTCCTGACAAACCTTACCTAACCTAACCTGAAGACCAGCGTCAGGAAACACTTGTCCTGTTTCCTGACAAACCTTACCTAACCTAACCTGAAGACCAGCGTCAGGAAACACTTGTTCTGTTTCCTGACAAACCTTACCTAACCTAACCTGAAGACCAGCGTCAGGAAACACTTGTCCTGTTTCCTGACAAACCTTACCTAACCTAACCTGAAGACCAGCGTCAGGAAACACTTGTCCTGTTTCCTGACAAACCTTACCTAACCTAACCTGAAGACCAGCGTCAGGAAACACTTGTCCTGTTTCCTAACAAACCTTACCTAACCTAACCTGAAGACCAGCGTCAGGAAACACTTGTCCTGTTTCCTGACAAACCTTACCTAACCTAACCTGAAGACCAGCGTCAGGAAACACTTGTCCTGTTTCCTGACGAACCTTACCTAACCTAACCTGAAGACCAGCGTCAGGAAACACTCGTCCTGTTTCCTGACAAACCTTACCTAACCTAACCTGAAGACCAGCGTCAGGAAACACTTGTCCTGTTTCCTGACAAACATTACCTAACCTAACCTGAAGACCAGCGTCAGGAAACACTTGACCTGTTTCCTGACAAACCTTACCTAACCTAACCTGAAGACCAGCGTCAGGAAACACTTGTCCTGTTTCCTGACAAACATTATCTAACCTAACCTGAAGACCAGCGTCAGGAAACACTTGTCCTGTTTCCTGACAAACCTTACCTAACCTAACCTGAAGACCAGCGTCAGGAAACACTTGTCTTTTTTCCTGACAAACATTACCTAACCTAACCTGAAGACCAGCGTCAGGAAACACTTGTCCTGTTTCCTGACAAACCTTACCTAACCTAACCTGAAGACCAGCGTCAGGAAACACTTGTCCTGTTTCCTGACAAACATTACCTAACCTAACCTGAAGACCAGCGTCAGGAAACACTTGTCCTGTTTCCTGACAAACATTACCTAACCTAACCTGAAGACCAGCGTCAGGAAACACTTGTCCTGTTTCCTGACAAACCTTACCTAACCTAACCTGAAGACCAGCGTCAGGAAACACTTGTCTTGTTTCCTGACAAACATTACCTAACCTAACCTGAAGACCAGCGTCAGGAAACACTTGTCTTGTTTCCTGACAAACCTTACCTAACCTAACCTGAAGACCAGCGTCAGGAAACACTTGTTCTGTTTCCTGACAAACTTTACCTAACCTAACCTGAAGACCAGCGTCAGGAAACACTTGTCTTGTTTCCTGACAAACATTACCTAACCTAACCTGAAGACCAGCGTCAGGAAACACTTGTCTTGTTTCCTGACAAACCTTACCTAACCTAACCTGAAGACCAGCGTCAGGAAACACTTGTCTTGTTTCCTGACAAACCTTACCTAACCTAACCTGAAGACCAGCGTCAGGAAACACTCGTCCTGTTTCCTGACAAACCTTACCTAACCTAACCTGAAGACCAGCGTCAGGAAACACTTGTCCTGTTTCCTGACAAACCTTACCTAACCTAACCTGAAGACCAGCGTCATGAAACACTTGTCCTGTTTCCTGACAAACATTACCTAACCTAACCTGAAGACCAGCGTCAGGAAACACTTGTCCTGTTTCCTGACAAACCTTACCTAACCTAACCTGAAGACCAGCGTCAGGAAACACTTGTCTTGTTTCCTGACAAACCTTACCTAACCTAACCTGAAGACCAGCGTCAGGAAACACTTGTCTTGTTTCCTGACAAACATTACCTAACCTAACCTGAAGACCAGCGTCAGGAAACACTTGTCCTGTTTCCTGACAAACCTTACCTAACCTAACCTGAAGACCAGCGTCAGGAAACACTTGTCCTGTTTCCTGACAAACATTACCTAACCTAACCTGAAGACCAGCGTCAGGAAACACTTGTCCTGTTTCCTGACAAACCTTACCTAACTTAACCTGAAGACCAGCGTCAGGAAACACTTGTCCTGTTTCCTGACAAACCTTACCTAACCTAACCTGAAGACCAGCGTCAGGAAACACTTGTTCTGTTTCCTGACAAACCTTACCTAACCTAACCTGAAGACCAGCGTCAGGAAACACTTGTCCTGATTCCTGACAAACCTTACCTAACCTAACCTGAAGACCAGCATCAGGAAACACTTGTCTTGATTCCCGACAAACCTTACCTAACCTAACCTGAAGACCAGCGTCAGGAAACACTTGTCCTGATTCCTGACAAACCTTACCTATCCTAACCTGACGACCTGCGTCAGGAAGTCCTGTTTCCTGACAAACCTTACCTAACCTGAAGACCAGGGTCAGGAAACACTTGTCCTGTTTCCTGACAAACCTTACCTATCCTAACCTGACTATCAGCGTCAGGAAACACTTGTCCTGTTTCCTGAAAACCTTACCTAACCTGAAGACCATCGTCAGGAAACACTTGTCCTGTTTCCTGACAAACCTTACCTAATCTGAAGACCAGCGTCAGGAAACACTTGTCCTGTTTCCTGACAAACCTTACCTAACCTAACCTGACGACCAGCGTCAGGAAACACTTGTCCTGTTTCCTGACAAACCTTACCTAACCTGAAGACCAGCGTCAGGAAACACTTGTCCTGTTTCCTGACAAACCTTACCTAACCTAACCTGAAGACCAGCGTCAGGAAACACTTGTCCTGTTTCCTGACAAACCTTACCTAACCTAACCTGAAGACCAGCGTCAGGAAACACTTGTTCTGTTTCCTGACAAACCTTACCTAACCTAACCTGAAGACCAGCGTCAGGAAACACTTGACCTGTTTCCTGACAAACCTTACCTAACCTAACCTGAAGACCAGCGTCAGGAAACACTTGTCCTGTTTCCTGACAAACCTTACCTAACCTAACCTGAAGACCAGCGTCAGGAAACACTTGACCTGTTTCCTGACAAACCTTACCTAACCTAACCTGACGACCAGCGTCAGGAAACACTTGACCTGTTTCCTGACAAACCTTACCTAACCTAACCTGACGACCAGCGTCAGGAAACACTTGTCCTGTTTCCTGACAAACCTTACCTAACCTAACCTGAAGACCAGCGTCAGGAAACACTTGTCCTGTTTCCTGACAAACCTAACCTAACCTAACCTGAAGACCAGCGTCAGGAAACACTTGTTCTGTTTCCTGACAAACCTTACCTAACCTAACCTGAAGACCAGCGTCAGGAAACACTTGACCTGTTTCCTGACAAACCTTACCTAACCTAACCTGACGACCAGCGTCAGGAAACACTTGTCCTGTTTCCTGACAAACCTTACCTAACCTAACCTGAAGACCAGCGTCAGGAAACACTTGTCCTGTTTCCTGACAAACCTAACCTAACCTAACCTGAAGACCAGCGTCAGGAAACACTTGTTCTGTTTCCTGACAAACCTTACCTAACCTAACCTGAAGACCAGCGTCAGGAAACACTTGACCTGTTTCCTGACAAACCTTACCTAACCTAACCTGAAGACCAGCGTCAGGAAACACTTGTCCTGTTTCCTGACAAACCTTACCTAACCTAACCTGAAGACCAGCGTCAGGAAACACTTGTTCTGTTTCCTGACAAACCTTACCTAACCTAACCTGAAGACCAGCGTCAGGAAACACTTGTCCTGTTTCCTGACAAACCTTACCTAACCTAACCTGAAGACCAGCGTCAGGAAACACTTGTCCTGTTTCCTGACAAACCTTACCTAACCTAACCTGAAGACCAGCGTCAGGAAACACTTGTCCTGTTTCCTAACAAACCTTACCTAACCTAACCTGAAGACCAGCGTCAGGAAACACTTGTCCTGTTTCCTGACAAACCTTACCTAACCTAACCTGAAGACCAGCGTCAGGAAACACTTGTCCTGTTTCCTGACGAACCTTACCTAACCTAACCTGAAGACCAGCGTCAGGAAACACTCGTCCTGTTTCCTGACAAACCTTACCTAACCTAACCTGAAGACCAGCGTCAGGAAACACTTGTCCTGTTTCCTGACAAACATTACCTAACCTAACCTGAAGACCAGCGTCAGGAAACACTTGACCTGTTTCCTGACAAACCTTACCTAACCTAACCTGAAGACCAGCGTCAGGAAACACTTGTCCTGTTTCCTGACAAACATTATCTAACCTAACCTGAAGACCAGCGTCAGGAAACACTTGTCCTGTTTCCTGACAAACCTTACCTAACCTAACCTGAAGACCAGCGTCAGGAAACACTTGTCTTTTTTCCTGACAAACATTACCTAACCTAACCTGAAGACCAGCGTCAGGAAACACTTGTCCTGTTTCCTGACAAACCTTACCTAACCTAACCTGAAGACCAGCGTCAGGAAACACTTGTCCTGTTTCCTGACAAACATTACCTAACCTAACCTGAAGACCAGCGTCAGGAAACACTTGTCCTGTTTCCTGACAAACATTACCTAACCTAACCTGAAGACCAGCGTCAGGAAACACTTGTCCTGTTTCCTGACAAACCTTACCTAACCTAACCTGAAGACCAGCGTCAGGAAACACTTGTCTTGTTTCCTGACAAACATTACCTAACCTAACCTGAAGACCAGCGTCAGGAAACACTTGTCTTGTTTCCTGACAAACCTTACCTAACCTAACCTGAAGACCAGCGTCAGGAAACACTTGTTCTGTTTCCTGACAAACTTTACCTAACCTAACCTGAAGACCAGCGTCAGGAAACACTTGTCTTGTTTCCTGACAAACATTACCTAACCTAACCTGAAGACCAGCGTCAGGAAACACTTGTCTTGTTTCCTGACAAACCTTACCTAACCTAACCTGAAGACCAGCGTCAGGAAACACTTGTCTTGTTTCCTGACAAACCTTACCTAACCTAACCTGAAGACCAGCGTCAGGAAACACTCGTCCTGTTTCCTGACAAACCTTACCTAACCTAACCTGAAGACCAGCGTCAGGAAACACTTGTCCTGTTTCCTGACAAACCTTACCTAACCTAACCTGAAGACCAGCGTCATGAAACACTTGTCCTGTTTCCTGACAAACATTACCTAACCTAACCTGAAGACCAGCGTCAGGAAACACTTGTCCTGTTTCCTGACAAACCTTACCTAACCTAACCTGAAGACCAGCGTCAGGAAACACTTGTCTTGTTTCCTGACAAACCTTACCTAACCTAACCTGAAGACCAGCGTCAGGAAACACTTGTCTTGTTTCCTGACAAACATTACCTAACCTAACCTGAAGACCAGCGTCAGGAAACACTTGTCCTGTTTCCTGACAAACCTTACCTAACCTAACCTGAAGACCAGCGTCAGGAAACACTTGTCCTGTTTCCTGACAAACATTACCTAACCTAACCTGAAGACCAGCGTCAGGAAACACTTGTCCTGTTTCCTGACAAACATTACCTAACCTAACCTGAAGACCAGCGTCAGGAAACACTTGTCCTGTTTCCTGACAAACCTTACCTAACCTAACCTGAAGACCAGAGTCAGGAAACACTTGTCTTGTTTCCTGACAAACATTACCTAACCTAACCTGAAGACCAGCGTCAGGAAACACTTGTCTTGTTTCCTGACAAACCTTACCTAACCTAACCTGAAGACCAGCGTCAGGAAACACTTGTTCTGTTTCCTGACAAACCTTACCTAACCTAACCTGAAGACCAGCGTCAGGAAACACTTGTCTTGTTTCCTGACAAACATTACCTAACCTAACCTGAAGACCAGCGTCAGGAAACACTTGTCCTGTTTCCTGACAAACCTTACCTAACCTAACCTGAAGACCAGCGTCAGGAAACACTTGTTCTGTTTCCTGACAAACCTTACCTAACCTAACCTGAAGACCAGCGTCAGGAAACACTTGTCTTGTTTCCTGACAAACCTTACCTAACCTAACCTGAAGACCAGCGTCAGGAAACACTTGTTCTGTTTCCTGACAAACCTTACCTAACCTAACCTGAAGACCAGCGTCAGGAAACACTTGTCTTGTTTCCTGACAAACCTTACCTAACCTAACCTGAAGACCAGCGTCAGGAAACACTTGTCTTGTTTCCTGACAAACCTTACCTAACCTAACCTGAAGACCAGCGTCAGGAAACACTTGTCCTGTTTCCTGACAAACCTTACCTAACCTAACCTGAAGACCAGCGTCAGGAAACACTTGTCCTGTTTCCTGACAAACCTTACCTAACCTAACCTGAAGACCAGCGTCAGGAAACACTTGTCTTGTTTCCTGACAAACCTTACCTAACCTAACCTGAAGACCAGCGTCAGGAAACACTTGTCTTGTTTCCTGACAAACCTTACCTAACCTAACCTGAAGACCAGCGTCAGGAAACACTTGTCTTGTTTCCTGACAAACCTTACCTAACCTAACCTGAAGACCAGCGTCAGGAAACACTTGTCTTGTTTCCTGACAAACCTTACCTAACCTAACCTGAAGACCAGCGTCAGGAAACACTTGTCTTGTTTCCTGACAAACCTTACCTAACCTAACCTGAAGACCAGCGTCAGGAAACACTTGTCCTGTTTCCTGACAAACCTTACCTAACCTAACCTGAAGACCAGCGTCAGGAAACACTTGTCTTGTTTCCTGCCAAACTTACCTAACCTAACCTGAAGACCAGCGTCAGGAAACACTCGTCCTGTTTCCTGACAAACCTTACCTAACCTAAAGACCAGCGTCAGGAAACACTTGTCTTGTTTCCTGACAAACCTTACCTAACCTAACCTGAAGACCAGCGTCAGGAAATTAGTTAAAGATTAGCCGGTATTCTCCCGGCCCAGGCCTTGTCCAAGTGGTGGCCCGGCCTTGGCTCCCTCTTTAGGGAGTGTCTGAGACCTAAGTCTCCCATGGGAGGAGGCACAAGTACCTCCTCATCTTTGGGACCAACTGTCCCCAGGCCTAGCCACAAGCTAGGCCTCTCTGGTCTGCCATCCCCGCCCCAAGGGGGCAATGGGAATGACAGTCTTATGAGCTAAAGGCTCGGGCTCAGGCACCTACCCTACCCTAGAAGGGTTAGGCATGGTGTCGATCCGTCAGGAAATTAGTTAGTTAGTTAAAGATTAGCCGGTATTCTCCCGGCCCGGGCCTTGTCCAAGTGGTGGCCCGCCCTTGGCTCCCTCTTTAGGGAGTGTCTGAGACCTAAGTCTCCCATGGGAGGAGGCACAAGTACCTCCTCATCTTTGGGACCAACTGTCCCCAGGCCTAGCCACAAGCTAGGCCTCTCTGGTCTGCCATCCCCGCCCCAAGGGGGCTAATGGGAATGACAGTCTTATGAGCTAAAGGCTCGGGCTCAGGCACCTACCCTACCCTAGAAGGGTTAGACATGGTGTCGATCCCGTCAGGAAACACTCGTCCTGTTTCCTCACGATTTTTACCTAACTAATTTTCCCCAATACAAACAAATTATATAAATACAATTCTTTTTTTTAAACCAAATTTGTATTTTCTCATCTTATGTATAGCCATTATAAATTTCCTAATTACTCCTTAAACTTAATTTACCCTTTTATGCCTTCTTCGTTAACCCAATCTCCATTTATCACCTTCGTTACCTTTGTCGTTAGTCATCCCATTTTTTTGTTAGTGCCGCCGGAAGGACATCTCGTTCAAATATATTTTTTTTGGTGATAGATTTATTCCCGACTTCCGCTTCCTGTGACGTTCTTTCACGAGGGGGAAAATTAACGTAATTTACTGAAAAAAATTATGAGCGTGATTTAGTGATGATGGGAGTGATTTATAGGAATCAACGTAAATTAGTGAAAATGAGAGAGTGATTTAAGAGGAATGAACGTGAGTTTGTGAAAGTGAACGTGAGTTGTTGAAAATGAACGTGATTGAAGATGAAGGAACGTGAATTAGTGAAAATGAACGTGATTTAAAAATGAATGAACGTAAATTAGTGAAAATGAGCGCGTGATTTAAGAGGAATGAACGTGAGTTTGTGAAAGTGAACGTGAGTTGTTGAAAATGAACGTGATTGAAGATGAAGGAACGTGATTGAAGATGAAGGAACGTGAATTAGTGAAAATGAACGTGATTTAAAAATGAATGAACGTAAATTAGTGAAAATGAGCGCGTGATTTAAGAGGAATGAACGTGAGTTTGTGAAAGTGAACGTGTGGTTGTTGAAAATGAACGTGATTGAAGATGAAGGAACGTGAATTAGTGAAAATGAACGTGATTTAAAAATGAATGAACGTGAATTAGTGAAAATGAACGTGATTTAATAGGAATGAAAGTGAATCAGTGAAAATGAACGTGAGCTGGCGAAAATGAATGTGTTTTAGTGAAAATAAATGTGTTTTAATAGAAATGAACGTGAGGGATTGAAAAATGAACGTGAGTGAATATAACTGAATGTAGAGTAGTAAAAATTAACGTGATTTAGTAAAAACAACCGTGATTTAATTCAACTGAACGTAAGCTAATGAAAATGAACATGAATGAACGTGATATAATGTAAATGAACGTAATTCACTAAAAAAAAATGGTCTTAGTCATATGATGACCCACAGCTGGAGCTTTTGGTCATCTGACTAAGGCCTTCCGCCGGCTTACTTTAAAAATTATTTTTATCTAATCATTATTATTTATGGGAAAGCGCTCAACCCATAAGGGTCATATATTGCCTGGGATACATTTAGGTTCAGTCCAAGGAAGGGCAGGGCAAGTCCAAATCCTTGGATTAAGAGCCCCCTCACTAGCATCAAAGAATCGCCCTACAGGGGTTATAATAATTTCAGATTATTATCTAATAATGATCTAAAATTTTAACGTAAAATATAGCGTAAATAATTTGAAAATTAACGTTCAACGCTGTAAATTATTATATAATAATAATAATAATAATAATAATAATAATAATAATAATAATAATAATAATAATAATAATTAATAATAATAATAATTAATAATAATAATAATAATAATAATAATAATAATAATAATAATAATAATAATAATAATAATAATAATAATAATTAATAATAATAATAATAATAATAATAATAATAATAATAATAATAATCTTTATTTCTACCAGTACGTGATACAACTTATACAAACCATAGCTGACATATTATATAGAAAGTCCCTGGTTATACAGAGCATTTCCCACAACTTAATTTTGTCCCCCAGGATGCCACCCACACTAATCCACTAACACCCAGGTACCTACTTACTGCTAGGTAAACAGGGACAGGTGGTGTAAGGTGACTAACACTCAGGTACCTACTTACTGCTAGGTGAACAGGGACAACAGGTGTCTTAATGAGTGTGAGTTGAGTGCGCTAACTACCTAGCTCCGGGACACCAACACGTCGAATTACCCAAGAGTCTGTCATCAACAGGGTCGTTAGAGCTAACTAACCAGGGGGAGGGAGGGAGATTTATTCAACTGATTGTCTTTGTAAGTGGCTGTTAGTTATTCTGAGTGGTAGTTACTCTGGCTGTTAGTTACTCTAGCTGTTAGTTACTCTGGCTGTTAGTTAATCTGGCTATAGATACTCTGGCTGTTAGTTACTCTGATAGTTACTCTGGTTATTAGTTACTCTGGCTGTTAGTTACTCTGTTAGTTACTCTGTAAGTAACTTAGGCAGTTATTAAGGACGCAGGGTAGAGATACATAAGTATAACCATGAAGACAGGACGCGTGCGTGCGTTTCCAGAGGGAAGGACACGCACCATTTAGGGGTTGGGAGCACAAGAAGTCGCTAGCGTTATGGCTTCCTGGAAGACACGCGCTGGAAGACACGCGCCGAAGGACACGCGCCGGAGGACACGTGTGTGTTCCTACTTCCCACGCTATTCTTATGTTGACTTCCGCCTCTAATTCATTCTCTTCTTCGTCTCCTTCTTCTTCCTCTCTTTCTCTCACAAACACAAAATATTATATAATAATAATAATAATAATAATAATAATAATAATAATAATAATAATAATAATAATAATAATAATAATAATGCAGTATCAGAAATATCGTACTAAGAACGATGCAACAAGGAGGGTGGACCTGAGGGATCACTAAGAATCATGTTGCTAGACCGAAGGCTCCCCAGGATTAAGTGTTTGGGTGGTCGCCTGGTCCAGTCGAGTGAGATAATCGTGGAGGAGGTGGAGGGTTGGAGATCAGAGGGATTGGGGGAAGAGGAAAGGTAAAGGTGAGGCATGGACACTGTTGTTGATATGGACGAGAAGTGAGAGGAGGTGAGATTGGGACGGGATTGAGGGAGGCCATAGGAAGGTTTGGGGAGAAGGTTGGAGGGGTATGACAGTGAAGAGAGGGGATTTGATGGGGAGGGAGAGTACTATCATCAAGAGGACTAGTCAAAGAACTATTAAAATCTGCACCAGCTCCGGACACAAGGAAAAGTACCAGCATCTGGAGTACCAGTCACAAGCCTATCTAAACCTACACCAGTACCAGCTCCAGGCGCAAGGAAAAGTACCAGCATCGGGAGTACTAGTCACAGGCCTATCAAAATCTGCACGAGTACCAGCTCCAGACGCAAGGAAGAGTACTAGCATTTTGAGTACTAGTCACAGGCCTATCAAAATCTGCACGAGTACTATCTCCAGACGCAAGGAAGAGTACTAGTACAGTATTTGGAGTACTAATCACAGGCCTATCAAAATTTGCACGAGTACCAGCTCCAGACGCACCAGAACCATCGTTGCCAGCACCAGTTTCAGTACTGGGAACCAGGATGTCTACGCAGGTATATGGATTAGAATCCTTTTGCTATGGGGTGAAGAGAGGTAGGGATTGGTTAACTCCGTCAGGATATAATCCAAGTGTTGGAGGGCTAGGGGATAGGGAGATGGAGGCGAACTGGGAGATAATGAGGGTGAAATATGTAGAAACGCATCGTGAAAAACCGGTTTCTGTTTTAGCTTATGTGTGTTGCTATCCAGAGAGGTAACGCCTGTTCTCAACTAGTTGTGCTTGTGGAGGTCAGGTGTGACCCGAGGAAAAAGAAAGTTGTTAAATATAAAGAGAGGTTCAGGTTAGGGTATGCAGGAGAGGAGGTTATTTAGCAGTTAGAGTTTAACCCTAGACGCGGATGTGTGATGTCACCACCATGTTTGTTCAGCATATTTTGGGTGGTGGGGAGAATTGTAATAACTACAAGTACAGTTGTTATAATATTTATCAGGAGTCTTCGACGACTCGTTCCGATCGATAACAAATGTCTGTCAGGAAACAGAACAGACGCCTAGCATGGGATTTCGTCTCCCAGAAGGGGATCGAAATATATAGAACAATCAATCTTCTGAGTTTCTGTATCCATGTGAGTTATTATTGAGAACTGACAAGCGGTTATTACAATTAAGTTATCCATACAGATAACCCATTATTTTCCCTTATATTCGGCAGGACAATGTCTTAGCCTGGATCTCGACGACCCGTCTAACATATTATTTTCCCCTTACATGTAATATTTTTCAAAACCATGCCCTTGTAGAGGTTTTAATCTCATCATTACCTGCTTTATAGGGTCTGAGAGACGATTATATCCACATCTATCTTCGACAACTTATTTAGCTTCTGATCCATTATGTAAAATATTTTCATTACCCATTTGTTATGGGCATCCAAAATATACAAAATTCTTCTTCGTGTTGATTCGCCGGTATTCTGCCGTCCCGGGCCTTTTCCAAGAGGTGACCCGGCCTTGGCTCCCTGTCTAGGGTGTGTCTGAGACCTAAGTCTTCCATGGGAGGAGGCACAAGTACCCCGTCATCTTTGGAACCAACTGTCCCCAGGCCTAGCCACATTCCCCGCCCTCACGGGGCTCGTAGGGAGAAGCTAGGCCTCTCTGGTCTGCCAACCCCATCCTAAGGGGTCTAATGGGAATGACAGTCTTGTGAGCTACAAGCTCTAGCTCAGGCACTTACCCTACCATAGGAGGGCTGGGTATGGTGTCGATTTACAAACTACTAAAGTCCCAATAATACGTTTCAATCACCACGTCCCAAATTATTATTACTCCCGCGGCTGACACACTACATTACCAACTCAGTGGAAAAAGAGCATAAAGTTTTTGTCTCTGCTGCTCGTCATGCTTGCTCCTACTTGCACTTACCTGATTCATGTAGGCTGGAGTTGATATCCAACTCTTGGGCTTGTATCATAGGTACAGTGTGGAAACACCAGCAGTGTGCCGCTACACTATTCTAAATGATAGTTACATTGTGGGACCACAGCAGTGTGTTGCTACACTATTCTATATGATAGTTACATTGTGGGACCACAGCAGTGTGTTGCTACACTATTCTATATGATAGTTACATTGTGGGACCACAGCAGTGTGTTGCTACACTATTCTATATGATAGTTACATTGTGGGACCACAGCAGTGTGTTGCTACACTATTCTATATGATAGTTACATTGTAGGGAAACCAGCAGTGTGTTGCTACACTATTCTATATGATAGTTACATTGTAGGGAAACCAGCAGTGTGTTGCTACACTATTCTATATGATAGTTACATTGTGGGACCACAGCAGTGTGTTGCTACACTATTCTAAATGATAGTTACATTGTGGGACCACAGCAGTGTGTTGCTACACTATTCTATATGATAGTTACATTGTGGGACCACAGCAGTGTGTTGCTACACTATTCTATATGATAGTTACATTGTAGGGAAACCAGCAGTGTGTTGCTACACTATTCTATATGATAGTTACATTGTGGGACCACAGCAGTGTGTTGCTACACTATTCTATATGATAGTTACATTGTGGGACCACAGCAGTGTGTTGCTACACTATTCTATATGATAGTTACATTGTGGGACCACAGCAGTGTGTTGCTACACTATTCTATATGATAGTTACATTGTGGGACCACAGCAGTGTGTTGCTACACTATTCTATATGATAGTTACATTGTAGGGAAACCAGCAGTGTGTTGCTACACTATTCTATATGATAGTTACATTGTGAGACCACAGCAGTGTGTTGCTACACTATTCTCTATGATAGTTACATTGTGGGACCACAGCAGTGTGTTGCTACACTATTCTAAATGATAGTTACATTGTGGGACCACAGCAGTGTGTTGCTACACTATTCTATATGATAGTTACATTGTGGGACCACAGCAGTGTGTTGCTACACTATTCTATATGATAGTTACATTGTAGGGAAACCAGCAGTGTGTTGCTACACTATTCTATATGATAGTTACATTGTGGGACCACAGCAGTGTGTTGCTACACTATTCTATATGATAGTTACATTGTGGGACCACAGCAGTGTGTTGCTACACTATTCTATATGATAGTTACATTGTGGGACCACAGCAGTGTGTTGCTACACTATTCTATATGATAGTTACATTGTGGGACCACAGCAGTGTGTTGCTACACTATTCTATATGATAGTTACATTGTGGGACCACAGCAGTGTGTTGCTACACTATTCTATATGATAGTTACATTGTGGGACCACAGCAGTGTGTTACTACACTATTCTATATGATAGTTACATTGTGGGACCACAGCAGTGTGTTGCTACACTATTCTATATGATAGTTACATTGTAGGGAAACCAGCAGTGTGTTGCTACACTATTCTATATGATAGTTACATTGTAGGGAAACCAGAAGTGTGTTGCTACACTATTCTATATGATAGTTACATTGTGGGACCACAGCAGTGTGTTGCTACACTATTCTATATGATAGTTACATTGTAGGGAAACCAGCAGTGTGTTGCTACACTATTCTATATGATAGTTACATTGTGGGACCACAGCAGTGTGTTGCTACACTATTCTATATGATAGTTACATTGTGGGACCACAGCAGTGTGTTGCTACACTATTCTATATGATAGTTACATTGTGGGACCACAGCAGTGTTGCTACACTATTCTATATGATAGTTACATTGTGGGACCACAGCAGTGTTGCTACACTATTCTATATGATAGCTACATTGTGGGACCACAGCAGTGTTGCTACACTATTCTATATGATAGTTACATTGTGGGACCACAGCAGTGTGTTGCTACACTATTCTATATGATAGTTACATTGTGGGACCACAGCAGTGTGTTGCTACACTATTCTATATGATAGTTACATTGTGGGACCACAGCAGTGTGTTGCTACACTATTCTATATGATAGTTACATTGTGGGACCACAGCAGTGTGTTGCTACACTATTCTATATGATAGTTACATTGTAGGGAAACCAGCAGTGTGTTGCTACACTATTCTATATGATAGTTACATTGTAGGGAAACCAGCAGTGTGTTGCTACACTATTCTATATGATAGTTACATTGTGGGACCACAGCAGTGTGTTGCTACACTATTCTAAATGATAGTTACATTGTGGGACCACAGCAGTGTGTTGCTACACTATTCTATATGATAGTTACATTGTGGGACCACAGCAGTGTGTTGCTACACTATTCTATATGATAGTTACATTGTAGGGAAACCAGCAGTGTGTTGCTACACTATTCTATATGATAGTTACATTGTGGGACCACAGCAGTGTGTTGCTACACTATTCTAAATGATAGTTACATTGTGGGACCACAGCAGTGTGTTGCTACACTATTCTATATGATAGTTACATTGTGGGACCACAGCAGTGTGTTGCTACACTATTCTATATGATAGTTACATTGTAGGGAAACCAGCAGTGTGTTGCTACACTATTCTATATGATAGTTACATTGTGGGACCACAGCAGTGTGTTGCTACACTATTCTATATGATAGTTACATTGTGGGACCACAGCAGTGTGTTGCTACACTATTCTATATGATAGTTACATTGTGGGACCACAGCAGTGTGTTGCTACACTATTCTATATGATAGTTACATTGTGGGACCACAGCAGTGTGTTGCTACACTATTCTATATGATAGTTACATTGTAGGGAAACCAGCAGTGTGTTGCTACACTATTCTATATGATAGTTACATTGTGGGACCACAGCAGTGTGTTGCTACACTATTCTCTATGATAGTTACATTGTGGGACCACAGCAGTGTGTTGCTACACTATTCTAAATGATAGTTACATTGTGGGACCACAGCAGTGTGTTGCTACACTATTCTATATGATAGTTACAATGTGGGACCACAGCAGTGTGTTGCTACACTATTCTATATGATAGTTACATTGTAGGGAAACCAGCAGTGTGTTGCTACACTATTCTAAATGATAGTTACATTGTGGGACCACAGCAGTGTGTTGCTACACTATTCTATATGATAGTTACATTGTGGGACCACAGCAGTGTTTTGCTACACTATTCTATATGATAGTTACATTGTGGGACCACAGCAGTGTGTTGCTACACTATTCTATATGATAGTTACATTGTGGGACCACAGCAGTGTGTTGCTACACTATTCTATATGATAGTTACATTGTGGGACCACAGCAGTGTGTTGCTACACTATTCTATATGATAGTTACATTGTGGGACCACAGCAGTGTGTTGCTACACTATTCTATATGATAGTTACATTGTGGGACCACAGCAGTGTGTTACTACACTATTCTATATGATAGTTACATTGTGGGACCACAGCAGTGTGTTGCTACACTATTCTATATGATAGTTACATTGTAGGGAAACCAGCAGTGTGTTGCTACACTATTCTATATGATAGTTACATTGTAGGGAAACCAGAAGTGTGTTGCTACACTATTCTATATGATAGTTACATTGTGGGACCACAGCAGTGTGTTGCTACACTATTCTATATGATAGTTACATTGTAGGGAAACCAGCAGTGTGTTGCTACACTATTCTATATGATAGTTACATTGTGGGACCACAGCAGTGTGTTGCTACACTATTCTATATGATAGTTACATTGTGGGACCACAGCAGTGTGTTGCTACACTATTCTATATGATAGTTACATTGTGGGACCACAGCAGTGTTGCTACACTATTCTATATGATAGTTACATTGTGGGACCACAGCAGTGTTGCTACACTATTCTATATGATAGCTACATTGTGGGACCACAGCAGTGTTGCTACACTATTCTATATGATAGTTACATTGTGGGACCACAGCAGTGTGTTGCTACACTATTCTATATGATAGTTACATTGTGGGACCACAGCAGTGTGTTGCTACACTATTCTATATGATAGTTACATTGTGGGACCACAGCAGTGTGTTGCTACACTATTCTATATGATAGTTACATTGTGGGACCACAGCAGTGTGTTGCTACACTATTCTATATGATAGTTACATTGTAGGGAAACCAGCAGTGTGTTGCTACACTATTCTATATGATAGTTACATTGTAGGGAAACCAGCAGTGTGTTGCTACACTATTCTATATGATAGTTACATTGTGGGACCACAGCAGTGTGTTGCTACACTATTCTAAATGATAGTTACATTGTGGGACCACAGCAGTGTGTTGCTACACTATTCTATATGATAGTTACATTGTGGGACCACAGCAGTGTGTTGCTACACTATTCTATATGATAGTTACATTGTAGGGAAACCAGCAGTGTGTTGCTACACTATTCTATATGATAGTTACATTGTGGGACCACAGCAGTGTGTTGCTACACTATTCTATATGATAGTTACATTGTGGGACCACAGCAGTGTGTTGCTACACTATTCTATATGATAGTTACATTGTGGGACCACAGCAGTGTGTTGCTACACTATTCTATATGATAGTTACATTGTGGGACCACAGCAGTGTGTTGCTACACTATTCTATATGATAGTTACATTGTAGGGAAACCAGCAGTGTGTTGCTACACTATTCTATATGATAGTTACATTGTGGGACCACAGCAGTGTGTTGCTACACTATTCTCTATGATAGTTACATTGTGGGACCACAGCAGTGTGTTGCTACACTATTCTAAATGATAGTTACATTGTGGGACCACAGCAGTGTGTTGCTACACTATTCTATATGATAGTTACATTGTGGGACCACAGCAGTGTGTTGCTACACTATTCTATATGATAGTTACATTGTAGGGAAACCAGCAGTGTGTTGCTACACTATTCTATATGATAGTTACATTGTGGGACCACAGCAGTGTGTTGCTACACTATTCTATGTGATAGTTACATTGTGGGACCACAGCAGTGTGTTGCTACACTATTCTATATGATAGTTACATTGTGGGACCACAGCAGTGTGTTGCTACACTATTCTATATGATAGTTACATTGTGGGACCACAGCAGTGTGTTGCTACACTATTCTATATGATAGTTACATTGTGGGACCACAGCAGTGTGTTGCTACACTATTCTATATGATAGTTACATTGTGGGACTACAGCAGTGTGTTTCTACACTATTCTATATGATAGTTACATTGTGGGACCACAGCAGTGTGTTACTACACTATTCTATATGATAGTTACATTGTGGGACCACAGCAGTGTGTTGCTACACTATTCTATATGATAGTTACATTGTAGGGAAACCAGCAGTGTGTTGCTACACTATTCTATATGATAGTTACATTGTAGGGAAACCAGAAGTGTGTTGCTACACTATTCTATATGATAGTTACATTGTGGGACCACAGCAGTGTGTTGCTACACTATTCTATATGATAGTTACATTGTAGGGAAACCAGCAGTGTGTTGCTACACTATTCTATATGATAGTTACATTGTGGGACCACAGCAGTGTGTTGCTACACTATTCTATATGATAGTTACATTGTGGGACCACAGCAGTGTGTTGCTACACTATTCTATATGATAGTTACATTGTGGGACCACAGCAGTGTTGCTACACTATTCTATATGATAGTTACATTGTGGGACCACAGCAGTGTTGCTACACTATTCTATATGATAGCTACATTGTGGGACCACAGCAGTGTTGCTACACTATTCTATATGATAGTTACATTGTGGGACCACAGCAGTGTGTTGCTACACTATTCTATATGATAGTTACATTGTAGGGAAACCAGCAGTGTGTTGCTACACTATTCTATATGATAGTTACATTGTGGGACCACAGCAGTGTGTTGCTACACTATTCTATATGATAGTTACATTGTGGGACCACAGCAGTGTGTTGCTACACTATTCTATATGATAGTTACATTGTGGGACCACAGCAGTGTTGCTACACTATTCTATATGATAGTTACATTGTGGGACCACAGCAGTGTTGCTACACTATTCTATATGATAGTTACATTGTGGGACCACAGCAGTGTTGCTACACTATTCTATATGATAGTTACATTGTAGGGAAACCAGCAGTGTGTTGCTACACTATTCTATATGATAGTTACATTGTGGGACCACAGCAGTGTTGCTACACTATTCTATATGATAGTTACATTGTGGGACCACAGCAGTGTTGCTACACTATTCTATATGATAGTTACATTGTGGGACCACAGCAGTGTGTTGCTACACTATTCTATATGATAGTTACATTGTAGGGAAACCAGCAGTGTGTTGCTACACTATTCTATATGATAGTTACATTGTAGGGAAACTAGCAGTGTGTTGCTACACTATTCTATATGATAGTTACATTGTAGGGAAACCAGCAGTGTGTTGCTACACTATTCTATATGATAGTTACATTGTGGGACCACAGCAGTGTGTTGCTACACTATTCTATATGATAGTTACATTGTGGGACCACAGCAGTGTGTTGCTACACTATTCTATATGATAGTTACATTGTGGGACCACAGCAGTTTTGCTACACTATTCTATATGATAGTTACATTGTGGGACCACAGCAGTGTGTTGCTACACTATTCTATATGATAGTTACATTGTGGGAGCACAGCAGTGTTGCTACACTATTCTATATGATAGTTACATTGTGGGACCACAGCAGTGTGTTGCTACACTATTCTATATGATAGTTACATTGTGGGACCACAGCAGTGTTGCTACACTATTCTCTATGATAGTTACATTGTGGGACCACAGCAGTGTGTTGCTACACTATTCTATATGATAGTTACATTGTGGGACCACAGCAGTGTTGCTACACTGTTCTATATGATAGTTACATTGTGGGACCACAGCAGTGTTGCTACACTATTCTATATGATAGTTACATTGTGGGACCACAGCAGTGTTGCTACACTATTCTATATGATAGTTACATTGTAGGGAAACCAGCAGTATGCCGATTCACTGTTCTTTATGACAGTTACATTATAAAAACACCTGTAGAGTACTGCTACATTATTCTGCATAAATGTGGCAGTATTGGAACACTAGCAATGTGTTGCTACACCATTCTGTACGATAGTTACACAGTGGGAACGTAACCTAGCTATGTATTTATGGAAGGGGTAGGACAACAAGGACTGGTTTTTGGGGAGTAGAATTAGAATGAACGGGGGACTGTTGGAGAGTGGGAGAGAGGCGGGGAGAGTGTTGGGGGGAGTGAGTTCACTAAGGAATGAGAAAGTTAGGGGGCATTGCTGATGCATAGTTTCCCGTGTGGGTGAGCTGGCGATGGTCTAGGTTGTGGTGATGGTGTAGGGAGGGGGGGAAGAGGAGGTGTTGGTGGAGGTGTTGGGGGTTGTGGTGGAGAACACTGAGGCGGAACAGAGCACAAAAATTCTGTGGGGACGGACGGAAGGGGCGTGGTACACATCCTGTCACTGTTCTCTCTCACACACACCAATAAGAACACAAACATCGTCATCAGCATCACCTCTCTCATAATAATAATAATAATAATAATAATAATAATAATAATAATAATAATAATAATAATAATAATAATAAAAATTCCGAGAAACTATGATCAGTGTTTGTGTATATTTCGCCTGCTCTTGCGAATTCCTTGCATTGTTAAAAATCTCTAGTAAGGCTGATGCATGCAGGGGATGAGATGAAAAGCTGTAAGCCTTCTCCCTGAAAGCTGGCTGCCTTGGATCAAAGTCTAGCGCAAGCTGGACTCCAAGGTATTGGTCCAGTGTGGGTAGATTGGTAAAGCACTGCGTACCTTGTTCCAAGGTTCGTAGGTTCGAGTCACCTTCAGCCAGAGATCAGTGTTTGTGTATATTTCGCCTGCTCTTGCGAATTCCTTGCATTGTTAAAAATCTCTAGTAAGGCTGATGCATGCAGGGGATGAGATGAAAAGCTGTAAGCCTTCTCCCTGAAAGCTGGCTGCCTTGGATCAAAGTCTAGCGCAAGCTGGACTCCAAGGTATTGGTCCAGTGTGGGTAGATTGGTAAAGCACTGCGTACCTTATTCCAAGGCTCGTAGGTTGGAGTCTCCTGCAGCCAGAGATCAGTGTTTATATATATATATATATATATATATATATATATATATATATATATATATATATATATATATATATATATATATATCCACTATTATTCTTCACATCAAGATAGAGTTAAACTGTTTGTTTTCTCATCAATGTTTTTGAGAACTTTACGTAATTGTAGTCCAGAGTTCATAGATGAAGAAATATCCAAAATGTATGAATTAGGTAATAATTTGAAATACACAAGAAACGTAATTGATAAATCTTTTAAAGTTGCTAGAAATACTTTTTACAATCCAAAAAGGGACAACCAGCCTTATTCAACTAAAAATATGTTGGTTCTCCCTTACCATGAAAACTTGGTTGATATGCCTTCTCTTCTTAAGACTTTTAATATTAAAGTTGTATTAAAAAATCTTGATACAGTAAAAAAAACTTTTGATAAAGAATTCCCCCCAAAATGCTGATGGATGTGTCTATAAGATTCCTTGTAAAATTTGCGATAAAGTTTATTACGGTCAAACTGGTAAAAATCTCGAACTAAGATTAAAACAACATAAATATAGCATTAGAACTGATCGATACCATGCCTAACCCTTCTAGGGTAGGGTAGGTGCCTGAGCCCGAGCCTTTAGCTCATAAGACTGCCATTCCCATTTGCCCCCTTGGGGCGGGGATGGCAGACCAGAGAGGCCTAGCTTGTGGCTAGGCCTGGGGACAGTTGGTCCCAAAGATGAGGAGGTACTTGTGCCTCCTTCCATGGGAGACTTAGGTTTCAGACACTCCCTAAAGAGGGAGCCAAGGCCGGGCCACCACTTGGAAAAGGCCCGGGCCGGGAGAATACCGGCGAATCTTTAATAATAATAATAATAATAATAATAATAATAAGCATTAGAACTGGACAAGATTCCAATGCTTTATTTATTCATGTAAGAGATTTTAACCATCCAATTGATTCTCAAAAAGTTGAGAAAGTAGTATCAAGCAAGTCCATGGTCGACAGGAATGTAATTGAATCTTGTTTCATAAAAAGCAGTTTTGACAATAATATGAATATTTCCTTTGGTTTATATAAATTAGATCCATTTATAATTAATAGAATTTGGGAAGAATTTAATATAATACATTGGACAAATAATGAAATTTAAAATTCTTGGATAGAATAGTTTGTTGGTGAGTTATGCGAAGGACCTGTCTAGTTGGGCCAGCGGGCCTACTGCAGTGTTCCCTTTCTTATGAGTCGTGCGTCAGGTGTTGGTTTGTTGTGGGATGTGATAGTGAGGTGTGGGCTAGACCCTTTATATACCTTCCTTTGATGCATTACTTTCATTGTTCCTTGATAATGTGAGTAGTCACGAAAGCGCTTGGAATTTCTCTATTCTTTCAGAGTGGTTGTTTTGCATATTCTGAAATCACCTGTTTACTGTGATCTTATTGCATATATATATATATATATATATATATATATATATATATATATATATATATATATATATATATATATATATATATATATATATGTATGTGTGTATATATATATATTCTTGTCTAGTCTTTTTTGAGGGGGGGGGCTTCGTCTACATTATGTCTGATAGATAATCCAGGCACTATGCCCGTCTTATTTAATGAATTATCCAGGCCTGGCACAGAGACCTTGGGAAATGTCTGGACGGAGTTCCACAGGGGTTGATCTTTGGTTCAATTTTGTTCTCACTTGATATAAGTGGTTTTTAAAATAGGATATTAAATATGAAAATCACCACGTACATTCAGTGCAGGGTGTTAAGTATGACACTGGATAAGTTGAATGTTAAGGATGATACTGGATAAGCTGAACGTTAAGGATTATACTGGATAAGTTGAATGTTTAGCATGATACTGGATAAGTTGGATGTTAAGTATGATACTGGATAAGTTGAATGTTAAGTATGATACTGGATAAGTTGAATGTTAAGTATGATACTGGATAAGTTGAATGTTAAGGATGATTCTGGATAAGTTGAATGTTAAGGATGATACTGGATAAGTTGGATGCTAAAGATGATACTGGATAAGTTGGATGTTAAGGATGATACTGGATAAGTTGGATGTTAAATATGATACTGGATAAGTTGAATGTTGAGTATGACACTTGATAAGTTGAATGTTAAGGTTGATACTGGATAAGCTGAATGTTGAGTATGATACTGGATAAGTTGAATGTAAAGGATGATACTGGATAAGTTGAATGTTAAGGATGATACTGGATAAGTTGGATGTTAAAGATGATACTGGATAAGTTGGATGTTAAGGATGATACTGGATAAGTTGGATGTTGAGTATGACACTGGATAAGTTGAATGTTAAGGTTGATACTGGATAAGCTGAATGTTGAGTATGATACTGGATAAGTTGAATGTTAAGGATGATACTGGATAAGTTGAATGTTAAGGATGATACTGGATAAGTTGGATGTTAAAGATGATACTGGATAAGTTGGATGTTAAGGATGATACTGGGTAAGTTGGATGTTAAATATGATACTGGATAAGTTGAATGTTGAGTATGACACTGGATAAGTTGAATGTTAAGGATGATACTGGATAAGCTGAATGTTGAGTATGATGCTGGATAAGTTGAATGTTAAGGATGATACTGGATAAGTTGAATGTTGAGTATGATACTGGATAAGTTGAATGTTAAGGATGATACTGGATAAGCTGAATGTTGAGTATGATGCTGGATAAGTTGAATGTTAAGGATGATACTGGATAAGTTGAATGTTAAGGATGATACTGGATAAGCTGAATGTTGAGTATGATGCTGGATAAGTTGAATGTTAAGGATGATACTGGATAAGTTGAATGTTAAGGATGATACTGGATAAGTTGAATGTTGAGTATGATACTGGATAAGTTGGTTAAGGATGATGCTGGATAAGTTGGTTAAGGATGATGCTGGATAAGTTGGTTAAGGATGATGCTGGATAAGTTGGTTAAGGATGATGCTGGATAAGTTGGTTAAGGATGATGCTGGATAAGTTGGTGCAGTGTTCTATGCAGTACTACATTGGTTGACAGATGTAACAAATATATTTTTGGATATATTACTATGGGGAGCGCTAAATCCGTAGGGATTACACAGCGCCTGTGTTGGAGGGGGGATGGAAGGCATTCGGATCCAATTCAGGGAATTAGAGCACAGATCCAATTCCCTAGATCAAGAGCCCCTCACCATCATCAAGGAACCTCCCTTGAGGGTTATTTTTAGGATAATAAAACTGTCAAATATGTATGAGAGAGAGGACCTCTGGGAGACATGAATACGGAAATATGAGGGAATGCACACCTCAGCCCTCATTATATATCCTCTGGTTGGTTGGGTAATTAGGTATACAACCGATAATCAACTATACTTGAAAAAACAGGGATTAACGTAAACTCTCAGCGTGAATATACACAGGGACATACACCTCTTGGTGTATATATACAGGGACATACACCTCCCCCTGTATATAGACATGTTCCTCGTGTATTCTCTAGGAGACACGAGTGTTTCCTGACACGGGTGTTAATTAGATAGATGACCCGTTACACAGACACAGACGACACGCAAACACACACATACACACACACACACACACACACACACACACACACACACACACACACACACACACACACACACACACACACACACACACTGATATTCTTTTCGAGCTTAATATTAATAGCGTCCTCTAAATATATTTAGCAAAAAAATAATTAATTAGAAAGAAGAGCTTCGGGTTACACACTCAGAAACATCGCCTTTATGAAACACAAGTATAAATACAAGATTCTTATGACTTCCATTATGTAAATTCTCCAACTTTATGTAGGATGGACAATGACGAGTTAGATTTTGGGCCTATATAAAGTATTTTATGGGTAACTGAAGAAAATAACTCAATCTAACATAATCAGGAATTTAACTTCTAATCTAGGTAAGATTTAAGTTATATTGTTTTCGTTTTGGATAGGAGAAAAAGTCTTCATTCCTCGTTGAGCCAAAATATAATTATGTACAATTTACATAATTACCCATGGCTAGGCAAAAATCTAAATTAAAATAATCTAATTCATAAGGGTGTGGACTAGTAAGCCAGTGGAAGGCCTCGGACAGATGACCAAAAGGTATAGCTGTGGGTCATCACATGACTAAGACCAGCGTCAGCAACGTCTTATCCTGTGTCTTGGCCAATTTTTACCTAACCTAACATTGTTCCGGGAAGTTTTTTCTCTACTGAAATACATATCAGGAACGACAGAAACGTTTTGAGGTGTTAAACTTGACGTTGAATATACTATCTAGGTTTGGGTTCTGATTACATGACAAGCAAAAGTAATTGGATAGAACAATATAAACAAGGGGACGTAAAAATCTGTGTATATACACTGAGAGGTATATATCTGTGTATATACACTGAGAGGTATATTTGTGTATATTCACTGAGAGGTATATATCTGTGTATATACACTGAGAAAGATATACCGCTCAGCGCATATACGCTGGAATTTCACTTTAATACAAGTTTTAGGGACTAAAATATTCTTGATTAGTGGCGAAACTGACCCTTATTTAGTAGATAGGCTTTAAACTTAACCCACCCCAAGGTAACCTTCAAACACGAGGAACTAAGAATTAACCACCAGCAACTGAGAACTAAGAAATAAATACTAGGAACCAAAAGCAAAAAAAGGAATACATAAATACAAAGTGCAAAACAATTCAGTGAAACTTCGATGCAAGAGGTGCAACATAAATGTATAAGGAAAAGATATTATTTAAATTACAGATCACTAACATAAACTCCCACTAAACGTGCAAATGCAAAGAAAACTGTGCAATACTTACTTTAATAATGGAGGAGAACCACATAAGGTAAAAGCCTCATAGGGACGAAGGTTAGTTAGTTAAAGATTAGCCGGTATTTTCCCGGCCCGGGCCTTTTCCAAGTGGTGGCCCGGCCTTGGCTCCCTCTTTAGGGAGTGTCTGAGACCTAAGTCTCCCATGGGAGGAGGCACAAGTACCTCCTCATCTTTGGGACCAACTGTCCCCAGGCCTAGCCACAAGCTAGGCCTCTCTGGTCTGCCATCCCCGCCCCAAGGGGGCAAATGGGAATGACAGTCTTATGAGCTAAAGGCTCGGACTCAGGCACCTACCCTACCCTAGAAGGGTTAGGCATGGTATCGATCGGGACGAAGGTTAGTTAGTTAAAGATTAGCCGGTATTCTCCCGGCCCGGGCCTTGTCCAAGTGGTGGCCCGGCCTTGGCTCCCTCTTTAGGGAGTGTCTGAGACCTAAGTCTCCCATGGGAGGAGGCACAAGTACCTCCTCATCTTTGGGACCAACTGTCCCCAGGCCTAGCCACAAGCTAGGCCTCTCTGGTCTGCCATCCCCGCCCCAAGGGGGCAAATGGGAATGACAGTCTTATGAGCTAAAGGCTCGGGCTCAGGCACCTACCCTACCCTAGAAGGGTTAGGCATGGTGTCGATGGGGACGAAGGTATTAGGAAAAAGCCATGGAGAATATTACGGTTATAGAAAGCAATGTAGGAGGATATTATGGTAGGAGAAAGTCAGTTGCTGATTATATTAAATAGTAATTCAAAATTTCTTTATATTTTCTTGTATGCAAATAAACTTAAAATAATAATAATAATAATAGTATTATTATTATTATTATTATTATTATTATTATTGTATTAATATCAATTATACTTCTGCTACTAACAACAACAACAACAACAACAACAACAACAACAACAACAACAACAACAACAACAACAACAACAGCAACAATAATAATAATAATAATAATAATAATAATAATAATAATAATAATAATAATAAAGTATCTTGGGTTGATTTTAGTTTTTACTTTCAGATGTGGCAGGACATTGAGACGTTGTTAATGACGGAAGGCAGCCCTGTTGTGGGTCCCGTGGGCACTGCCCCTGCCCACACCACCTACCAGTACGCCCACACCTTCGCGCCCACTCCGCCGCCCACCGCCCATCTCGTCACGTCACCGCCCCCGCCGCGTCTAACTGATGAGAAGGTGAAGGTTATACCCAAGATCTCCCCTAGAGGGGCGGCCTCAACGCCCATTTCACAAGCGTCAGCCGCCCACAGCGAGCCGCCCACGCCGCAGCCGCCGTCCCTGCAGTCACCGACGGCGCCACATGCGGCGTTCGTGGCGGGCTACAACGCTAAGGATAAGCAGCAGGCAGCAGCAGCGGCATCACAACCGCAGCCTCCACCGCCCCCTCCTGCACCACCCGCAGCCGCACCGCCGCCTCCGGCCCCTTCACAGCAGCCGCAGCAGCCTGAGCAGCAGCAGGGAATACAGCAAGAAGCCGCGGCGCAAGTCGTGGCCACAAGTCCTCCCCTTCCATCCCCAGCCGGAGTCGTTGTTGCCTGTCCTTCTGCCTCTGCTACGCCTCCTTCAGCACTACCTGCTGTTCCGGTATCCACCTACCACCAGTTCCTGGATGCCAAGTACCAGTGCATGGATCACAAGTACCAGGACAAGTACCAATGCGTCGATCTCAAATTCGTCTCGGCTGATCTCAAATATCCTGTGGATGATCTTAAATTCACCACATCCCCCACCCCGACGCACGATCCAAAATACACGATACCCGATGCTGATTTTCTGATCCAGGATCCCAAGTACACCACGTTGGATCCTAAGTTCCAATGCGCGGATGCCAAGTACGGCACATACACGACCGTTCCAATCAAGCCGGAGGGGAGATATGAACCTCAGGCAGACATGAGCGGGGGAAGTGTCGTTAACTGGACCGTAGACGGATCCGTCTACTCTTGTAAGGACTGTCCTGTGGGATCCACTGCCTCGCAGTACCCACCTACATCGTATGTGGCAGACTACAGCACATCCTACTACACTCCATCCTACTCCATGTACACTTCGAGTACTACCCCATCCTGGGGAGTGCCAAGCAATCAAATGACAGTGAGTACATATCAATACTCGGCTCCAATGGCACCTTTGTCCATGCCTCTAAGCGAACCACCCCCACCTCCACCTAAGCCTCGCAGACGAAGAGCCAAGCGGAAAGTCACCATTCACAGCTGTCCTTACGAAGGATGCACCAAAACGTACATCAAATCCTCCCACTTGAAGGCACACCTGAGGACCCACACGGGAGAGAAACCTTACCTCTGCTCGTGGAAGGGATGCGGCTGGAAATTTGCTAGGTCAGACGAGCTCACGAGACACTACAGAAAACACACTGGCGACAGACCCTTCCAGTGTCGCCTGTGTGAGAGAGCTTTCTCCCGTTCTGACCACCTCAGTCTGCACATGAAGAGGCACATAGCGATCTAAGGACTTAAAAAACTTGGTTGGTTAATGGAGTTCAAAACTTAACGACTGCACGAGGGTCATCAAGGCCGCTTGTAACCATTTCACCAGTAGACATGAATGCTTTCCTCCCGAAAATAGGGATTAAACTCTCAGCATATGTACGCTGAGAGACATACATGTCTCAGTGTGTATATCCTGTGCAGTATGTGCACGAAGAGACACAGAACAATCTGAAGGCTCCAACACAAATCATAAATAACAAAATGACCCGAAAACTCTACAAACACTTGGGTAAGGAGTTTAAACCTCGGCAAAGTACCAGGAGTCTTCGGAAACTTAACTTAGCTGTACTGAACCTCCACAATCAACAAGTACACTAAATTGTAATTTGAAATTTGACTTAAAAGTTCTTGTGTCTATAGGCGAAAAAAGTCCACTTCGAGCCAAGTCTTGGGCCAAATCAAATTCCCATTAAAAACCAGACGTTCGCAGGTTCTTCAAGTAGAGAAAGCAGGGTTTCAGGTGCCGTTATTTAAGGTTTAAGGGGTTGGAAGGTGCTGTTGGGTGCTAACCTGTTTAAGACTTGGCCACTGTCATCCAAGACAGTGCTTTATGAGTGAGCGATACCGTCCAGTGATATAGTGACTACAGCGCTTAAAGAGTTGGGTGTCGTGTCTGTGTTCTATATGTTGACAAGTGCGGGTTTCACCTCTTGTTTTCATAATAATATGATCCATGTAAACAAGGCCGACATGTGCGGTTGAAACAAAAAAAAAAAATCGATTTTTCTCCGGGAAAATTTCGCTGAGTTTAGCTTACTTCAGGGAACGCAAGAATTTAAAAATAATAAACTAGCATTTGCCATTAAAAATGAAAAAAAAAAATGTTAGATCAGTAGACACACAAACATTCCAAACTACACGAGTCTCCGGTCGTAAAGCATCCTTAAAATCACAGTCGATATATATAGTACGTTTAAGGTTGTTATTTTGTGTGTGCACCCACACTCACGCTTTATCCTGTTTTTCCCCCCCACCATGTACAAAGATCCTTCCCCCAACCCTCCACTTACTAATGACCGTCCCTCTGTGAGGTCTTACCAGTGGACCCCCGGTTAACGATATCTTTTCACTCCAGAAGTGTATTCAGGTGCCAGTACTGACCGAATTTGTTCCCATAAGAAATATTGTGAAGTAGATTAGTCCATTTCAGACCCCCAAACATACACGTACAAACGCACTTACATAAATACACTTACATAATTGGTCGCATTCAGAGGTGATCGTTATGCGGGGGTCCACTGTACTTTCCCTCTCTCAACTCTACTTTTAACCTCCCCTTACATACCCTCATTATACTACCCGCACATAAGGGAGAGAAGGTTACTACGACGTTTCGCTCCGACTTTGATCATTTACAAAGTCATACTTAGTATGACTTTGTAAATGACAAAAATCACACACAATGTGACTTTGTAAATGGTCCAAGTCGGACCGAAACGTCGTCGTGAGCTCCTTTCTTCTACATGCTGGTTATTTGTGTATTATTCAAGTTACGTTACTGTGGCTTTTTGTTCTTCATACCCCATTCATTCGCCCCTTTCCAATAACTACCTTTAACACATCATATTTTTTTTATCTTGTTAAATCCCCTTTGCTTTTCTAAATCTTTTCTTTCTTTAACCTTCATTATTTTCTCTCTTCCCCAACTGTCTACCTCACATAGACTGTTGTGGTGAAGCCAGTTCCAGCTGTGTAAGTATCTCACCATTACCCATTATTGGGCCCACCATAATCATGGTTGAACTCACTGTGCCCATGGTAGTGTCTACCACATTCTTGGTTGAGCTGTTTTATACTCTTGGTTTTGCTACCCCAAATTCTCCCTACACATCTCCCAAACGGCTGCTTTTCATTGGTCATTTGTGCAGACCAATCAAAACTCAGCTTGGGACACACAAGAACCACATTGTGATAGAATGCGTTACAGTACTAAACAACTATATAAATAAATTAATAAATTATTTAAAAATTCAAATTATAACCTTGACTTCATGATTAGTTTTATTTTTGTTAATAAACAATAAATTAATTCTTGTTATATATTTCCAGATTATTATGTATTTTATCCTAAGAGTTGAAAATATCAAATAAATGGTATCAGCTCCTAAATCAACCAATCAGGAAGAAGAGATCATAAGCTGGAGTTTAATTGGCAGACATAATTGGCATTTTGTGCACCAATCACAACGAAGTTTTTGGCTAACGAGACAAACGAGCCTCATTAACAAGACCCTTAACAAGGCAATTTAGTCAATTTTTTTTCTTTGCCTAAGTGAATACTCTCTGTATTTTTGTTTTAATTTTTAACTTCGATTTTTTGTAAATATTTCAAGTTTTTTTGTAATTCTTCATATTAACTATGATTCTCTCTCTCTCTCTTTTTTTCTCTCTCTCACTTTATATTTAGTGACATTTTTTGCCACTGATTGCTGCCATTTATAATATTTTACTATACACATGTACGTCGTTTAGGAAAAATAATAATTTATTAAATTATAAACAAAAGTATATATTTGGTATAACTGTTATTAAATAAACAAAAATTTATTTGGTATAACTCTTATATTTTTTAAATAAAGTTTTAATGACAAACTTAAATAAATATAACAGATGAAGATTATGTAAATTCTTAATAAATATATTTGATAGAGAGATTTTAAGTCCGAATTATGTAAGAAGAGATAATTTATGGGAATTAAATATCTGAAATTGGTTGGCTGGTTAATTGGGTTTCAAGCCTGTCTACTGCACGAGGGGTCATTAAGGCTGCATGTCACCTCATCACCACAAGTCAAGAATACAGTGGACCCCCGGTTAACGATATTTTTTCACTCCAGAAGTGTATTCAGGTGCCAGTACTGACCGAATTTGTTCCCATAAGAAATATTGTGAAGTAGATTAGTCCATTTCAGACCCCCAAACACACGTACAAACGCACTTACATAAATACACTTACATAATTGGTCGCATTCGGAGGTGATCGTTATGCGGGGGTCCACTGTATTTTAATACCTGAAAGAGGTATTAAAAGAAACTTTCGAGTGTAGGTACACCTCTCAGTGTATATACACCTCTCAGTACGTATAATGTTTGTCAGGAAACAGGACAAGTGTTTCCTGACGCTGGTCTTAGTTATATGATGATCCACAGTTGGAGCTTTTGGTCAGATGACCAAAGACTTCTGCTGGCTTACCGGTCCACCTCTATAAAAACCATGGCTATGATTCTAACCAGAGTTCTTTCAGTTTAAAGAAATAAAAGCTTGAGCTTTAATTACCAGAGCTTTGGGAAGAAAGAAGGATGGAAATATAGGAAAAGGGTGGGTGGGGTAATAAACGAAAATGGCCTAACCACTTTCGTACATTTTTATACAAGTGTATATGTAGTATCTTTATTGAAATAAACTTCATTAAATGAAGTATAACACCTACCCATCAGCTTCGCACAGTTATAACGAATATATAACTGCATGACACTGAGTTGGCTGGGGGAATATTCTTTCCAATTACCTTCTTTCTCGCAAGATTAAGGATCTAGTGCGCTTGTTGAAGATGCTGGCCGCTTCCCTGGAGCTGTTCACTGACTTAGCAGTTTTCGAGGTGGTGTCCGGAGTAAAAATACCAGGTTAGGTCAGGTAAGGTTCGTCAGGAAACAGGACAAATGTTTCCTGACGCGGGTCTTAGTCAGATGACCCACCTTTGGAGCTTTTGGCCATCTGACCGAGGCCTTCCGCTAGCTTACCGCTCCACCCCTTTAAAAAATTATGGTCATTTATAACCATTTTAATAGTTCGTTTGTAAAAAAATACTGAAAGTATGTACCTGTAAGTGTACTTAAATTTGGGTCGAAAATTTTTAAAATAAATATTTATGCCATTAATCAATAGTATTAAAAAAATTACAATAATTTTTTGATAAATTAAATACGTTTTATAAATTACTGAGTTATTATTATTGAAATTATTGAAAATTGTTAGACTTTCGCTAAATTAAATGATTTATTAATTAAAAAAAAAGTTTATCTAAGAAAGTTTCCTGACGTCTGCTCAGGAAAACAAGAGAATTATTATGAAAAATGGCAAACGTCTCGCTCAGAAGGTTGATCCTTATCGGTTCAGAAATCTATTGATTAGATATCTATAAAACTGACCCATCAGTATTTATCCTACATCCATCAATGTGCAGTGTTTATCCTGCAACTAATTTCAATATATGAGAATGGTAATAATAATAATAATAATAATAATAATAATAATAATAATAATAATAATAATAATAATAATTGGAACAGGTTACAAAATAATAGGTGTATGAGGAAGCCGTGTAAATACACAGAGGTGTATATCTCTCAGTGTATATACACGGAGAGGTGTGTATCTGTCAGTGTATATACATGGAGAGGTGTATATCTCTCAGTGTATATACACGGAGAGGTGTATATCTCTCAGCGTATATACACAGAGAGGTGTATATCTCTCAGTGTATATACACGGAGAGGTGTATATCTCTCAGTGTATATACACGGAGAGGTGTATATCTCTCAGCGTATATACACGAAGAGATGTGCATCTCTCAGTGTATATACACGGAGAGATGTGTATCTGTCAGTGTATATACATGGAGAGGTGTATATCTCTGTGTATATACACGGAGAGGTGTATATCTCTCAGCGTATATACACGGAGAGATGTATATTTCTCAGTGTATATACACGGAGAGGTGTGTATCTGTCAGTGTATATACATGGAGAGGTGTATATCTCTCAGTGTATATACACGGAGAGATGTGTATCTGTCAGTGTATATACATGGAGAGGTGTATATCTCTCAGTGTATATACACGGAGAGGTGTATATCTCTCAGCGTATATACACGAAGAGATGTGTATCTCTCAGTGTATATACACGGAGAGATGTGTATCTGTCAGTGTATATACATGGAGAGGTGTATATCTCTCAGTGTCTATACACGGAGAGGTGTATATCTCTCAGTGTATATACACGGAGAGATGTGTATTTCTCAGTGTATATACACGGAGAGATGTGTATCTGTCAGTGTATATACACGGAGAGGTGTATATCTCTCAGCGTATATACACGGAGAGATGTATATTTCTCAGTGTATATACACGGAGAGATGTGTATCTCTCATTGTATATACACGGAGAGGTGTATATCTCTCAGTGTATATACACGGAGAGATGTATATCTCTCAGCGTATATACACGAAGAGATGTGTATCTGTCAGCGTATATACACGGAGAGATGTATATCTCTCAGCGTATATACACGGAGAGATGTATATCTCTCAGTATATATAAACATCTTCAACTAACTACAGGACTCAGCTCAAAGAATGGAAACAAAAAATGTGGTGGTAATCTAGTCAATGGATCAAACGTATTATGGTGGACAGTTAGAAAATAATTAATAGAGTTTTGACTTGATGATGACCAAATTATTAGCTAATACACACACACACACACACACACACACACACACACTCACACACACACACACACACACACACACACACACACACACACACACACACACACACCAATATATATATATATATATATATATATATATATATATATATATATATATATATATATATATATATATATATATATATATATATATATATATGTATATATATATATATATGTGTGTGTGTGTGTATATTAAACATCAATATAATACTGAGCCTAAAGAATTATACATACGTAATTTACTTGTATAAACACTGACAGTTAGGTTATAAAACGGAATTTTAAACGATGGTTTTTTTCTTAACAATGTAAATATACCGTCGTTGACAGTGTCCAATTAAAAATTTCTATTACAGATTCCTTCTATAAATCTCTCTCTATTAAACTATAAACTGTTTATTTCCTAATTGTAACAAATCTATTTCTCAAATTTGCATACCTTCGCACTTTAGGTAATTAAAATTCATTTTTTTCTGTTACCACTAGAGGCTGTTTAAAAATTTCAATGTAACACTGGCTTTAATTTTTAATTGTATATTTCTCAATACTAAAAAATGATGTATATTATGTAGATATGTTTTTTATACACGATGGAAATCTGTGTTAGAGATCCGTGATTTTTACAAATAAATTTTATACCTTTTTAGATTTTTTTTTTGCCCTGTGATTTTTTTTTATTTTTTAAGTATATAAATTATACAAAGAAATTATTTTCGCTTGGAAATTTTTCTTCTAATTTATATAATTGAAATAAACTAAAAAAATTAAACAGAAAATCTGAATTTGTTCAGAAATAAAATAACTATAATATAACTGTAATATAATATAACTACAAAAGTTACATTATTCCTTCTAATAGAAATGGATTTATTAATAATTACTGAAGATACTTAAAAATTTGTAGTACACGAATGAAATAAAATATTTAAAATAACAAGAGTCAGAATTCTTTATAAAAACGAGGTTGAAAATCAAAGAAATTAATTTTGGGTGATAAATATTGACAATATTTTAACCAACAAACTTAAAAGATTTAAATAAAGAAGAAATTAATAAACAGAGATGAAAGGAAGATAAGAGAAAACCTCATAAACAAGAATACACACACACACACACACACACACACACACACACACACACACACACACACAAACACATATATATATATATATATATATATATATATATATATATATATATATATATATATATATATATATATGTATGTATGTATTTTTTTTATTATCACACTGGCCGATTCCCACCAAGGCAGGGTGGCCCACCAAGGCAGGGTGGCCCACCAAGGCAGGGTGGCCCACCAAGGCAGGGTGGCCCACCAAGGCAGGGTGGCCCGAAAAAGAAAAACTTTCACCATCATTCACTCCATCACTGTCTTGCCAGAAGGGTGCTTTACACTACAGTTTTTAAACTGCAACATTAACACCCCTCCTTCAGAGTGCAGGCACTGTACTTCCCATCTCCAGGACTCAAGTCCGGCCTGCCAGTTTCCCTGAACCCCTTCATAAATGTTACTTTGCTCACACTCCAACAGCACGTCAAGTATTAAAAACCATCTGTCTCCATTCACTCCTATAAAACATGCTCACGCATGCCTGCTGGAAGTCCAAGCCCCTCGCACACAAAACCTCCTTTACCCCCTCTCTCCAACCTTTCCTAGGCCGACCCCTAACCCGCCTTCCCTCCACTACAGACTGATACACTCTTGAAGTCATTCTGTTTCGCTCCATTCTCTTTACATGTCCGAACCACCTCAACAACCCTTCCTCAGCCCTCTGGACAACAGTTTTGGTAATCCTGCACCTCCTCCTAACTTCCAAACTACGAATTCTCTGCATTATATTCACACCACACATTGCCCTCAGACATGACATCTCCACTGCCTCCAGCCTTCTCCTCGCTGCAACATTCATCACCCATGCTTCACACCCATATAAGAGCGTTGGTAAAACTATAGTCTCATACATTCCCCTCTTTGCCTCCAAGGACAAAGTTCTTTGTCTCCACAGACACCTAAGTGCACCGCTCACCCTTTTCCCCTCATCAATTCTATGATTCACCTCATCTTTCATAGACCCATCCGCTGACACGTCCACTCCCAAATATCTGAATACATTCACCTCCTGCATACTCTCTCCCTCCAATCTGATATCCAATCTTTCATCACCTAATCTTTTTGTTATCCTTATAACCTTACTCTTTCCTGTATTCACTTTTAATTTTCTTCTTTTGCATACCCTACCAAATTCATCCACCAACCTGTGCAACTTCTCTTCAGAATCTCCCAAGAGCACAGTGTCATCAACAAAGAGCAACTGTGACAACTCCCACTTTATGTGTGATTCTTTATCTTTTAACTCCACGCCTCTTGCCAAGACCCTCGCATTTACTTCTCTTACAACTCCATCTATAAATATATTAAACAACCACGGTGACATCACACATCCTTGTCTAAGGCCTACTTTTACTGGGAAATAATCTCCCTTTTTCCTACATACTCTAACTTGAGCCTCACTATCCTCATAAAAACTCTTCACTGCTTTCAGTAACCTACCTCC